>NC_061117.1:7486283-7539223 GCF_002878395.1 Capsicum annuum
AATCTAGTCTTAATATCATTAAGAGATATTATTGTGTTGGATAATATTCACCACCATTTTATCTACAATCACCAGCCACCACCACTGCCACCACCACCATTGTCAACCACCACCCACCACCACTAACCACTTCCACCATCACAACCACTATTGACTGCTAATATCGCAACTAACTATTATTGTCAGTCGCTACAAAATCTACCACCTCCATTATTCTAATTATATCCACCGCTATCGCCACCACCGCCACCAACACTTTCACCATTTCCAGTGCCACCACCATCATCAACCACTATCGACCAATCCCTATTACCAACTCATCTATCACAACTAGTACCACCGCTAACTACCACTAATACATCATCAACCTCCACACATTCTTCAACCACCACTACCATTATTGTCACCGGTATCGCCACCTCTACCACCACAATAACCACTACCATTAGTACAATCTATCTCTACTAACAGCTATCTACACTATCACAGCTAATTGTGTTTTCAACTACCACCAACACATCGTCAAACATCATGCATTCATTTTTCAGTCACCGCAATCAATACCTCCAAAAAACTAACATCAACCGACTTCATATCACAACCACCACCACCGCTATCCATCGTCATTGTCATAACAGTTACTACAATACCAACTATCTCTACCATCACAACTATCACCAACAGTGGCGGATCTAGCATACATCCAGGGGGTTAATCCGAATCCCCTTTGACAAAAAATTACACTATTTATACACGGTTAAAGTTATTTTTATGTATATATAGCATATGTTGAACCCCCTTCAGCTAGTTTGTGTGTTCACTTTCGAACCCCCTTAATGAATATCTTGGCTCCGCCACTGATCACCACCAGCATTACTAGTCACTAACATCAACCATTACCACCACCATCACCAGTACAAACAGAGGCAGGGTCAAGATTTCTGCTGAGGGTGTTCAAAATCTGAAGAAAAACTCACCGAAAAAGGGTTCAACATCTACAATATATACATAAAAATCATTTTAACCACGTATTAATAATATTATTTTTCGTCAAAGGGGTTCGTCCGAACCCCGACGAACCCCCTTTACTAGGCTGGCTCCGCCTCTGAGCATCTCCACTATCACTAACAGACATAAATATTTTTCTTCAATCAAATAATAATTTTGTTGTATTAAATTAAATATTTTCTTGATATATAGTTAATTTTTTATTTGAATTATATTTTTATTATATATACAAATAAATAAATTATGCACATTTAGATGTTGAAAAATAAACCGTCTTAATCATTCCGTTTTCAGACCTAGAGACAATATCTTAATTATTCAGATGTACATTCAGATTCAGACGTTTGAATCTTAATAAAAACAAATGGAGCCTTAAACCACATCCTTATGTACTATCGAAATTAAAACAAAACATCCTTTAATTATCCTATAAATGGCATGATACATCCTTAACGAAACTAAATTTCTTCCTGGCATAATGTAGAGTACTATATCTTTAATTGCGTTTCTAGTTTCGAGATGTGTTGTAGTTTCATATGTAGAGCGGCGGGGTTGCCCTTCTATTTTACCTCCTAGAAAGAAGCAAAAATTTAAATAAAATTAATTTGACTTGAACAAAAGCTACTTGAAAAGCTGCCCTCCCTCTCAAAGGGTGTTACACTGATGAAATGATACGCCAAGAAAGTTTTCAACTATATAGCAAGACCAACTATTTTTTGGTTGGTCATTTTCCATAGGACTAACAAATTAGGCACCCCGGGCCCATGAACCCACCCGTAGATGAATGAGCCATGATTCCACTCGAATCTATTCTATAACTAATTTTATTTTTTTGATGAATCCCATTCCAAAGTGGATAAGCTATATAGTAGGTCTTGTTTTGCTTTTGATGAAAACTGGATCAAAACCCATAAACACCACTATAATAAAAGAAATTCATGACAGAAATTTTCATCATATTTACAACTTATATATTAATGCAAATCATTCTAAATCTTCATTTGATTTTGTGTCCATGTGTGCAATTACTGCAACACAACAACAACAACATGTCCAGTGAAATTCCACGAGTGGGGTTTGGAGAGGGTAGAGTGTACGCAAACTTTACCTCTACTGGTGAATATGTTTATGAAGAAAACATAGCAACTAATATTGAAAAAGTAACAACAACAAAAGAGTGCAATAACCGAAACACCATAAACAACAAATGGTGATAGAAATTAAAAGCAAGGCACTACAAGAATAAAGCTAATACTACGATAGACACCACCAAGCCTAAACCCATGAGGAAGCAAGAAAACACTCCACAACCTCCTAACCTTCTACCCTAATCCGCAACCTTCACACCCTCGTATCTAAGGTCATATCCTCGGTAAGCTGAAACTATGTCATTCCAGTCTACTCACCACTCCCCAGTGGTTGAAGGTATAAAAGTTACAAACTTCACTTTCCGTCTTAATGCATTGCATTGTGAGACATTGAGTTCTGATTATCTTCTTCAGTACAATCAGACGTACGACTACATGAACTTTCACTTTTTTGTGAAATGTTATCTTGAAAGCGCTTGGCATGAGGCATATCTTGCCTCATTTTTCCTAGTTGGTCAAGTTCAGCTGCCACCTCCTTCATGGATGGCCTTTTTCTTGCATTAAAATTTAAGCATCTCTTGGCAAGCTTGGCCACAGCAAGAATCATATGTTCATCCTCAACTTCTTTTACAATTTCAGGGTCTACAATCTCAATTATACGATTTTCTTTCAGTGATGATGTGAAACGAATGACCAAACCTGGATCTTCTGGTTTATTTGAAGTGACAACTCTTTGACTTGTTAGAAGCTCTGCAAGAATTACACCAAAGGCATAGACATCACATTTGTCTGTAAGTTGGCCTGATCGGAAGTATTCTGGATCTATGTAACCAAGTGTACCCCCTACCAATGTTGTTAAATGAGTCTTGTCAACAGACAATAATCTCGAAAGTCCAAAATCAGAAACCACTGTTCTGAAATTATCATCTAGTAATATGTTGCTTGATTTTATATCTCTGTGAAGAATGGGAGTAGAAGTACATGAGTGCATGTAAGAAAGTGCCCCTGCTATTTCTGCAGCAATTCGTAAGCGGTGATCCCATGATAATATTATAGCTGGGGGTGGAGCAAGCGGAACAATCTGATCATCCAACTCAGACTTTGAGACAGTAGGGTTTGAATTGTGACTGAGGTTTCCATGAATATGGGATGACAAGGTTCCGCTCGAGATGTATTCATAAACTAATAATGGGACTTGAGTTTCTAAGCAGCAACCAAGTACCTGTTGAAAATAGTAAACTTAAATGTTAAAAGTGTGATTAAGTGCTAAGTTCACTTGTATTTGACTTATCCTAGGTGCTTAAAGTGAGTGATTATTGTATCATCTTAAATTGTTCATTAATTATGGTTGATGTAGTAGTTCTGTTTGTAAATGTAGTGTGTTATTTTGGAAGAGTACTGAAGTTTTTCTAATGTTATTAGTGCACTTCAGGTTTACCTCTCTTTTCCATACAATTTGAAGGTAGAGAACGTTACAATGTGTACCTTGACAATGTGTCTGTGATTTATTTGGGAGAGAATGAGTATCTCATTTATAAACTGTTCAATTTGATTTTCATCCACTACATTGGACTTCTTCACAGCTACAATGCTTCCATCTGACAACATTCCTTTGTAAACAGTCCCAAGCCCTCCTTTACCAAGAATTCGAATTTCATTGAAATTGTCTGTTGCTTTCTCCAGCTCCTCTTTCAAAAAGAGCTTTGACGAAGTGCCACCACCACTTTCTCCATTTAAGGAAATACGTTGTTGCAAAAGCAATCCACCATTCCTCTTGAAAAACTTTTGTTTAGCTTTGGTTTCTTCCCTCTTCCGAAGCCATTTGCGTAGCCAGAGACAAATTGCTACCAAGATTACAAAAGCAAGTGCTGCTCCAATACCTGCTTGTGAGCAAACCAATTTGATATAAAACATAGCACAAATCCATTTTGAGAATCTAAGAAAAAGGTCTGTAAATGCAAAGTACACCTAAACTGGTGCTCCTCCTATTTTCCCTAGTTTGCCAGGCCCCTTTGTAATTTAAAACTTAGATCAAGATAACTAAAAGGATCATGAATCTATTTGACAGTTAAAAAGTGTAATGTTTCTCAAATAAAAAGTAGCAGAAAGCATTACTTTGCTTGACAAGGAAAAAAAGAAAAGAAACAAAACAAAGAAGAGAGTTTATACAATACCTAAGGAGAGTTGTTTAGCCAGCATGTGTTTCACCTTATTTTGCTCACAAACGAAACTGCCAGGCGTATTAACACAACGAGTATTGTTGGGACAACGATTCCCTTTTGGACTTGCACACTCGTTGATGTCTGTGGAAATTAAAAAGTAATTATCCATAAAAACTGAGATAAGTAACCTAGAAAATCAGACATATTACATGCTGAAATAAGTTAAAATACATTGGTAGTGTGAGATATTGTGATTTTGTTACCCCTCTGTTTTAGTTTATGTGTCTTAGCTCTACTTTGCACAAACTTTAAAAATATAAAGAATACTTTTGGATCTTGTGATATTAAACAAAAGGTTTATATAAAACACGAAAGTAACCCTTGAATCTACGAAAGTAACCCTTGAATCTTGTCGTCTTAAACACTCCATTTCATTCCTATAAGGGGGTGTTATTAAGTGTAACATATGCGAATATCATTAATTAAAAACTTATTAAATATCCGCACACGAAGATCTTCTTGAAACAGACTATGATGAAAATAAGAAACATATGTTAAAATGGAGGTAGTAATGTACGTAAGTTAAATCCCATAAACAAAAAAGAAAAAAGAAATTAGTACCTTTGCATCCATGAGGGAGGTAAGGGTTGCCTTGATAACCAGGAGAGCAATTGCATCGGTATCCCTCAGCAGGTCTAGTAGTGTCATCGACACATCTACTGTTCCTTCCACATGCATAATATTTTGGCTTTCTCATGGCTTTGTCACAGCTAACATTGTCAATTACCCAGTCCACCGCGATCCTTCCTTCATAATAATCATTTACTTTGCACTTACCAAGTAACTGAGTGATGTCAGACTCAGAACTGCCCTTTTCTACAACCAATAAATAGGTGCAATTGCTAGATGTCCACGATGTGTTCTCCGTGTTCATTGTTTGTATAGACAAACTCATCCATCTTGGTATTTTTGTAAATGCAGACTGACAACAACCATTATTCCCAGTGCAATAAGATGATGAAGCCGAAGAAGATGAAACATTTTTGGTGGCGTCGCCACAGAAAGAAGCACATCCACTTATAATATTATCTCCACTACTGATGTCTAAATCCTTGACGTAAGCATAAATGTCACACCCAATGGCTACTAAATTGTTCTTGTTGGAAATACTGAAATAACTGTCGCTGTTTGTCCAACTATATGCATCATCATAGATGTTCTTTCCAGTTGATTTGTTGTAGGGGGAAGGACCAAACTTAAGTACACCCGTGATGGAGTCCATTGATATGTGTTTCAAGAACGCATCAAGACCACGACTAAAAGCAGTGTTGTTATTGCAGCTCACTTCAAACTGTTTGTTGAAGTAGCACCCTTTTCCTATTCCAAATGGATAAGGAATGGTTAAATTACCGCATCTTTCTGGACAACCAGGCTTTGATGAAGATAATATTGCTGATGATGACCATATTCTTATAGCTGAAACTTGTGTTGTTCCTCTAGAAAGCAGCCCCATAAGAAAAACTAAAAATGACCACGTGGTAATCTGCATCTTCGTGTATACTGGTATGTAATTACTGCCTCATTCTCTGGTCGAATCATATCTTATAATGGCACAATTTCTGCAGACGTTTTACTTTCGCAATAATTGCTGCTAAGGCTTCTCCACTTCTCCACAAACGAAAAAAGTAATAACTTTACATGTGGAATCCATTATTAAAACTTATGATTGTGATCTTGAAATGTCTTGGCCCAGCATCTCTTAGATTGGAAGTATGTGGATGATTTCTCTTCACTTCTCTTTTCTTTTTTTTTTGTTTCTTTGGTTTTGGTTCTTGATATATGTGATGGCTATTTCTGTTATGTGGAATCTCTTTCTAATCGAACGTGAAACTCATGTATTGTCTTCTATTTTTGAGTGAACAGTCAAAAATATCACTTTTTTGCGAGCTCAATCCCCAGCTATCAGTTACTACCTAAAACGTCACCATCTACTCAACTAGGTGCGTTTTAAAACATAGATGATGATAGTTCAGTTGGGAAAAAGGAACAACTGATAGTTGAGGTGTGTGACGTGTGAAACTCACAAAAAGTGATAGCTTAGGTGTTTTTTTAATACCATTATCTCTTTGTTTTTCTCTCCCCATGTGAATGCAAAAAGGTATTTGGATCAAAATCTTTTTATGGTTCATATTAATGTTTGAAAAAGATCTAATTCTTGGTTTGGTCTTGTATGTGATACAAGAAGAGAGACAAGGCAGCCAGTTTTGATTAGAGGGAGAAGATCATATAAGAAAATTTCCTTTTTTTTCTCTGCATTTTCAATTCATCATTTTTGGATCGAGATGAATTTTTTTACGTGGAGTTTCTTACATCCTATTCGTAATTTGAATGATGGAAATCGTGATTGTAGCTGCAATATTTTGAGCCGCGAAGAATAGCCAGTTTTCAGTGTAATTCTTTGTTATTCTCAGATTGCTTGTTGCTGCTATTGCTACTATTGTTTCTCCTTGTTTAATATGGGTGTCGTGCAGGGGCGGAGCCACCTTTTATCCACCCTTTGACGGAAATTATACCATTGTTACGTGGTTAAAAATATTTTTTATGTATATATAGTAGATGTTGAACATCTTCCAGCTAATTCGTATGTTTACTTCTGGACCCCCTCAATGAAAATTGTAACTCCGCCACTGATGTCGTGACCATTTCAATGGACCGGGGATCCCGACCTCATATATTTACTCTTCGTGTGGCAACATCTTGATGACTTGGACTACCTTATGGATCGAGTGGGAGGAGTTACGAGGATGGAGTGCCCTTTGCCCTAAGAAATAGATGGCTTTGTCTTCAAGTCGTCGATATAATTGAGCTAATATGCGATTGTGATATATGGTACATTGAATGCACATTTCTTTACTTTGTGATGAGCTAATATGCGATTATGATATATGGTACATTGACTGCACAAGTCTTCTTTACTTTATGGTGAGCATTATTATGATATATGGTACATTGACTGCACAAGTCTTCTTTACTTTATGGTGAGCTAATATGCGATTATGATATATGGTACATTGACTGCAAAAGTCTTCTTTACTTTATGGTGAGCTAATATGTGATTATCACATATGGTACATTGGATGCACAGGTTTTCTTTACTTTGCGGTTGAGTTAATATGCTATGATATATGGTAACATTCGTGCACGAGTCTTTTTTACTTTACGGTAAACTAATATGCGATTATGATATATGGTACATTGGTACACAGGTCTTTTTTGCTTTGATATATTACTTCCCTAACTCGTTATTTAAATTAATATTTCTAATACGTATCTATAAATATTTTACTATGAACTTAGTATTACTTATATATTATCTTGAAGCCGTGATTGAAATTGAAAAGTACTTTAAATCCTGAATTCGTATATGACTACATCAATGCTAAATTCAATTATTGATATTGAAGGGTCTCTATTATTATCCCAAAAATATTTATAAGGACCATATTTTTTGATTCCTCATTAGCTTTTCCAAAATCTAATATCTTTTGGGTCAATTTTTTCTTTCAGTTAGCACATTTTGCGGTCCTAAAAAGATTTTGGAAAAAAAAAAATCTGGTTCTGTAAATATCCTATATAGTTTGATTGGTCAATTTCCAAAATCTATTTATCTTGAAATGTCGTATTTTTAGTTATGCCATTTTCGATAGTTGGTCTTCTTTTGCTTTTGATGAAAACCATATCAAACCCGATGAACACCACTATAATAAAAGAAATTCATAACAAAAATTTCCGTCATATTTACAACTTAAATATTAATGCAAATAATTCTAAATCTTCATTTGATCGGTAAAACTGTTGTAGCTTTTTTAAAAAACGACCATGTGTGGTTGATTTATATATATATATATATAAAAAAAAAATTCAATACTATCTTATTAAAATAGAAAAAAATAATTTTAAAAATAAAAAATTCAAATTAAAACGACCACAAAATTTAAAATAAACCGACCATCCGCATCCGCATCTTCATTCTCGGCCTCACCCATTCTATTATCAATATTCCATTGGTATATCCAGCTATAATCAGGTTACATCTACACAATCAAACACATTCAAGTTACAAAAGTTCACATTTCACATACCTACACTTAAAACATTTTCAAGTCACTAATTCACTTCACAAGTTACCAAACTAAACTTAATTCAAAATGAAAAGTTCACGTTTCAAGTACCTACACTTAAACATTTTGAAGTAACGAATTCACTTCTCAAGTGACCACACTTTACTAAAATCAAAATGCAAGTTCACATTTCAAGTGCCTAAATTTAAAAGAAAAGTCACAAATCCATAATTCAAGTAAGTACACTTAAAACATTTCAAGTCACTAAGTTACCTAACTAAACTAAATTCAAAATGAAAAGTTTACATTTCAAGTACCTAACACCTAAACATTTTCAAGTCACTAACTCACTTCGCAAGTTATCAAACTAAACTTAATTCAAAACACAAGTTCACCTTTCAAGTAACTACACTAAAACATTTTCGACTCACTAATGCACTTCTCAAATGACCACACTTAACTAAATTCAAAACACAAGTTCACATTTCAAGTACCTACACTTAAAACATTTTCAAGTTACTAACTCACTTCTCAAGTGACCATACTTAACTATATTCAAAACACAAGTCCACCTTTCAAGTAACTACACTTAAACATTTCGACTCACTAATGCACTTCTCAAGTGACCACACTGAACTAAATTCAAAACACAAGTTCACATTTCAAGTACCTACACTTAAATATTTTCAAGTCACTCACTCACTTCTCAAGTGACCTCACTTAACTATATTCAAAACACAAGTCCACCTTTCAAGTAACTACACTTAAAACATTTTCGACTCACTAATGCACTTCTCAAGTGACCACACATAACTAAATTCAAAACACAAGTTCACATTTCCAGTACCTACACTTAAACATTTTCAAGTCACTAACTCACTTCTCAAGTGACCACACTTGACTATATTCAAAACACAAGTCCACCTTTCAAGTAACTACAAACATTTTCGACTCACTAATGCACTTCTCAAGTGACCACACTTCTCAAGTGACCACACTTGACTATATTCAAAACACAAGTCCACCTTTCAAGTCACTACACTTAACCATTTTCAAATAACTAACTCACTTTGTAAGTCACTACACTTAACCATTTTCAAATAATTAATTCACATTTCAAATCATTATACTTAACAATTTTCATGTAACTACTCCACATTTCAAATAATTATACTTAATCATTTCCAAGTCACTACACGTAATCATTCATTTCAAGTCACTATACTTAACCACTTTCAAGTAACTAATTCACATTTCAAGTAACTACACTTAACTATTTTCAAGCCACTAGTTTACAATTTCAAGTAACTACACTTAACCGTTTTCAAGTCACAAGTTTGCAATTTCAAATAACTACACTTAATCATTTTCAAGTCACTACACTTAATAATTTTCAAATAACTTCTTCACATTTCATGTTACTTACCATGTTCAAATAGCTAATTGGCATTTCAAGTCACTATAACCATTTTCAACTCTCTAATTCACATTTCAAGTGACTAAACCTAACTATGTTCATGTCATGAATTCACATTTCAACACTAAATCAATTTCAAGTCATAAATTCACATTTTCAAGTGATTACACTTACAAATTTCAAAACACAAGTTCACCTTCAAGTAACTACACAAAACCATTTTCAAGTCGCTAATCCACTTCTCAAGTGACTTGAGCATGTGCTTGGAGAAAAACAGAGCCAATGAGGAAATTATGGACAATGTTTCTATTCCTAGTTCATGGATACTTGGAGATTTAGTTGTGGATCCAGGAAATTATGGACAATGTTTCTATTCAAGTCGTTCACCTATTGTTTCAATTTCACCTCTGTTATACTTCATCAAGTACAGAACTACTAACATGATCACTCACTTACCAACTCTAACCAATCAATAACCGTCTGGAAATAATTCAAACTCACTAATATGGTCGGTCACATTCCAAACAAAGAAATTCACCTAACAAAAAGCATTCATCCTAAGAAATCAGTTTTACGTAACAGGGCATAGAATATTCCTAACAAAAAAAATCATAAACCAAAGACTTTGTTAAGTTTGTCGTGTATTGTAACAAACCGAAATATAAGTGATCAAAGCTATTGCAACTCGCACTAGAGCAGGGAAGCAGTAGAACCCGAATATGGGTACGAAACATCAGGAAAATAATCAAGTCATATCAAGTAATTTACAAGAAGCAAAAATATGGAAATACCATCTAATTTATCTACAGCATTGACGGTGGCTGGAGGAGCTGGTAGCCGGAGGGACCGTTTGGTTGGTCGCCGTTGTTTTTGTTATTGAGGCGGTTGGCGACGGAGTCGAGGCAGCGGCGGAGGATGCATGTGACGAAGAGAAGATCTGGTGTTTGGTTCGGGTTTGTCGGTGGACTGCCTGACGGCGGCATCTATGGTGGTGACGATGACGACGAGGGAAAGGCGGCGGTGGCGGCTGATGGTCGTTTCACCGGTTCTGGTCGGTTTGCCACTGTGGATGACGGTGGCGATGGGTTCGCCGGACGGAGAGATGGAGAAAGAAAGGAAGGCAGTTGGTGGTTCACCTACGGCTAATTTAGCCGGTGGAGGCTCACCGGAGAAAGGGTGTTAGATGGTGGTGGTTGGCTGACCTTTATAGAGAGAAAAAGGAGAGGAAGGAGAGGGGTAGGCGGCCATTTTGTTGAAAAGGAGGGATTAGGGTTTGTATGAGTTTTAAAAAGGGAAGGGGGTTGAGACGATTTCAGCCGTTGGATTAGTTTTGATCAACGGCTGAGATTAAAATTATTTAAAAGAAGGTCAGCCATTGGATTTAATTTGGGGTTAAAAATTGGATTAATTTTTGGCTATAACTGCAATAAATTGAATAGAACTTAGGCTAAAATAGTTATATTATGGTAAAAATTGGGTGAAAAATTAAATAAATCAGACAAACTGATTTAATTTAGGTTGTTTGCTTAAATAATGGTAATAAAAATAACAAACAATAATAATAATAATAATAATAAAATAATAAAAATTAGATAATGTATTTACAAAATGTGAGTGAACACAATTACGTGAAAATGATTTAATAAATATTAATATCATGTAAAATATCGTATTTGAGTTAAAAAATTATAAGAAAAAATGATACTAAAATGTAATAAAAATAATTTGCGCATCTTTTTATCATGAATGTGACACGTCAGTATGTATTTAATATAAGAATAATGCGCAAAAAAAATAATATTTAAAATTAAATAATTTTGATAGAATAGCAGTCTAAAGGAGTATCAAGTGGTCAAAATTGAGTGTCAATAATTGTAATAATAAATTTAAAAATATTATAAAAATTATTATTCTTACAAATAAATTACGCATGTCACATAGAAAATATTATATAAAAATTAACAATAATAAATTTGAAATAAATTGAGCATAATAATAATAATAATAATAATAATAATAATAATAATAATAATAATAATAATAATAATAATAAATCAATCAATCAATTAATCGTTCAAGGTGACATCTTTTGATTGTTTTCGCTATGAGATTTCAAGAAAATGAATACAACAACTAACCTGATTTAGTCCCACAAATTGGGGTCTGTGAAGGTACAATGTACGCAGATCTTACCATTGAGGTAAATAGGTTGTTTTCAATAGACCCCCGATTCAAGAAAAATAGTTTGAAGCTGTCCAATTTCAAGATTAAAAATAGTGAACAGGGGATTGAGATTAGAACAGGAGGTACGCATCGAATAACATAAAAAAATGGCTCTTCGTTGATCAAATATGATGAACGGTTGAGATTAGAATTGAGGAGATGAGTTAAATTAAGTTAAAAAAAATTGAATTGGGGATTTCGATTGAGTCAAATTAAACCTAATTGACACAAATTGAGGTATAAAATGGCTGGAATTTAAATAAATTAGGAAAATTGAAATGAATTAGGTTGATATTTAATAAATATAGTAACTATATAAAATTAATATTAATAAATAAATAAAATTATTATTTTTAAATTAATTATAAATAAATTATGTAAATAAAGTTAATGATGTCAATCGTATAATAATGTCAATGCATTTCATATACTACAAATAATTTTCAATTAATTAATTTTTGAATACGGTATTATATATATAGTACTACAATGTATTAATCTGATGAATTATTGGTTAATTAGCTTCATTATTACAAAAAGGAGTCAAGTTTAGGCGCTATTTTTTCGATGGGTAGAGGGGGTTTTAACCCCCACAAATATATTCGATGGATATCGGGGGTTAAAAAATCCCGCAAAAATATTTGATGGATATCGGGGGTTAAAAACCCCCGCAAATTTATAAATTTTAGCGGCAAGTTTTTAACCCGCGAAATTCATATAATTTTACGGGGGTTAAAATAACCTCCGGAAAAAAACCCCTCCATTTGACCCATTTTTTGTAGTGAACTAAGCATGTAAAATTAATGTTACATAAAATTATTATATAAAACTATCGGTAATAAATTTGAAATAAATTAATAATAATAATAATAATAATAATAATAATAAACAACTAGATAATGTATTTTAAAAAATGTGAATGTGCATATTTACGAAAAATAATTTAATAAATATAAAATTATGTAAAATATCGTATTTGAATTAATAACTCACTTCTCTAGTGACCACACTTAACTATATTCAAAACACAAGTTCACCTTTCAAGTAACTACACTAAAACATTTTTGACTCACTAATTCACTTCTCAAATGACCACACTTATATGCCAAAAGTCAACAATTTATTTACCAATTAACTTTTTACGTCTAAAAAACTAATGTTACTTCCAATGTGTCTAATTTTGACTATGTATTACTTACATCACTACACAAGATATATATATATATTACACATGATTTTACTATCCTATAATAATTACAATGTATTTCACATATACTCAGATGAATTATCGTTTTACACACACAGAGATATACACACTATCGACTATCAAATTTTAAATATGAACTATATACATCACATACGTATACGAGTAAATTATCCCGTAATATAAAGCGACGTATTTCATATACATACTTTGACGAGTTATCGATTAATTTGATTATTAGCTTACATTAATATAACTTCAACGTACAATATATTATTACTTCAATCATTTTAAATCAAGGTATTTAATATGTTTGGATAGATTCTGCTAGTTTTTGACGACATAGTTCATCAATCACTTCATCATATATATATATACACACACACACACACATACATACACACACACATATATATATCAATTCTATAATATGTACTATATACATTACGTACACGATTTTACTATTCCATAATAAGTACAACATATTTCACATATACTCAGATGAATTATCGGTTAGTTTATCTTATGTTATTATACCTTCACTACATAATATATATATAATATATATACCTATACATACACACACATACACATTATCGACTATATCAAGTTCTAAATACGTACTATATACATCACATACATACACGAGTATATTATTCAATAATATAATGCGACATATTTCATATACATACTTGGATGAGTTATCGATTAATTTGATTAGCTTACATTAATATAACTTTAACGTACAGTATATCATTACTTCTATCATTTCAAATCAAGGTATTCAATATGTTTGGATAGATTCTACTACTTTTTGACTACATCGTTAATCAATCGATCACTACATTATATTTATTTTATATATTGAAACATAAATAAAAGATAAAGATTATAATTAATGTAATTTATTTATTTTATTTGATATATTTCTTAGTATAATTTTTCTTTTACAAAATCTAAGCTTGATTGATATTTATTATTATTATATTGGTTATCGAATACGTGTGATAAGTGTAATTACAAAAAATTATATATTAGATTTTACATATAATTATTTTTCAATAAAAATCGACCACTTATGGTCAATTTTTTAAAATTATTTTCTTTTTTATTTTTTCTAATTCCCAAACAGACCACTTGTGGTGGCTTTTATAAAATATTATAAATTTAATTTTTAAAATAAAATAGACCACAAGTGGTCACTTTTTAAAATACTTTTTAATTATATATATAATTATTTTTTAATGAAAATAATATATATATTTGATTACATATATATAATTATTGGTTTCTAAAAATTATTTACTTTTTTATTTTTTTCGTTCAAAAACTGACCACAAGTGGTCGATTTTTTAAAATTATTTTATTTTTTATTTAAATTAAAAAATTGACCACATGTGGTCGGTTTTTAAAAATTATTTTCTTTTTATTTTAATAAAAAACCGACCACAAGTGGTCGATTTTTTAAAATTAATTTCTTTTTTATTTTAACTAAAACCCGACCACAAGTGGTCGGTTTTTAAAATTATTTTCTTTTTTATTTTAATTAAAGACCAACCACAAGTGGTCGCTTTTTAAAAAATATTTTCTTTTTTTTTTTTAAAATAAAAATCAACCACTAGTGGTCGGTTTTAGTAAAAAAAACTAATTAAAAAGGAATTTTTAAAAACCGACCACTTGTGGTCGATTTTTTTAAAATATTTTTTAATTTTTTTTTAAAAGAAAACCGACCACAAGTGGTCGGTTTTGTTATTTATTTTTTTTAAATAAATAATAACTAATACAAAAATTATTAAAATGATTATTTTGATATTTTAAAATATAAAAGCGACCACATTAAAAAAAAATTTAATAATTTAAAAACCAACCACAATGCGTGGTCGGTTTTTTGTGGTCGGTTTTTTCAATTTTTTTAGTAGTGAGGCAAGAGGGGGTTATGAATTGTAATTAATCGAAACTTAGGCTAAATAGGATAATTAGGAGTCTATGTTTATTAATATATGTAGTTATCCCTTAAAACAATGGAACTAGAACATTATAGGTCACCTATCCTCTGGTGTGACTGAAATCCTCAGTATCGGTTTCTGCTTGCATACCGATAGTATTAGCATTATTTTCGTAATTTCTTGTCCTTTAATTTTGGTTATTATCTAGTGTTTCGCGCGCTTTGGTTATCTCATTACTTTGATATATATACGGAGTATGTTGTTGTTGACCATTTCTGACTTTTTTATTTTCATCTGTTCTTCTGAATCTTAAACTTTTTTTTTTGGTGGGACTTGAATTTTAACTTTCACATTAGGATATTCCAATGTAAGTATCAAACTATATAGTTTGGTTTGATGTTTCTCTATATTAATTATTTGTTAACAATATGATTCTAAAAGGTTGAATAGCATGTATCTAACGATAGCAGGATATAAGAAAAAATGTGTATTAGGTTTGTTACATAGGATAGAAGGAAGCGCGAACGACTAAATATGACACAGGAAAATTTGTATATGTCATGATCGACGACTAACAGTAGATATTGGAAGACATGAATTAAAATGTTGTTAGTTTAATGAAACAGATGTTCCCAAGTGTTAGTGAACTTGAAGGAATTTCTACTTTCTTCCTTGTCCCGTGATGGATTCGCTCCCTCTTTCAGTAAGTCTTCTTCTTTAGTAAGAAGAGTACCGGCTAAAAGCAACGGCTTATCTATAGGAAAATGTCACAAAATTACATTGACGATATCACTTAAGAATGATTGAAAGTGGATTATGAGTTGTTGAAATGATTCATATCTGTCTGAATGTATGGATTACCTCGACAACAATCTAAATGATGTACTAATGTATCTTGAAGAACTATACGACCAGACCACCAACTTAGGGACCTGGTCCCTAACTAATGTATGCAATAATATTCGAGTAAATAGAGATTCCAGTGTAAAATAGACTATAAACACACAATATTTACGTGGAAACCTCCTTGCTCAAGGGAGTAAAATCACGACCTACCACATAGGATTTCCAACCGCTTTACTATCTTCAAGCAAACTCGAATACAGACTCCATGGTTCAAGGATTAACCTCTTAATCCTCAGCAACTTGCAATAGCTCTATTCCAAGAATTCAAGGCAATAACTCTTTTGCACCAACTGAAACAGCTAACTCTAACTGAATCAAGCACTAGCTAACTCTAACTGAATCAAGCACTAGCTAGCTTTAGTCGCAATATCAACTAACTTTAGCTGACACAACACTCAAGAAGAGAACAAACAATGAGGACACCTACAATGTATGGATAGAGTAATAGGTAACGATTACAAATTACTACACAATGACTCAAGTACAACACGAGTTTAAGACAGTGATGACTGAGCAAGTCCCTGTTGCAAGTGAGGCTATTAGTTAGTTTCTTTAGGACTACAGTATCTAGTTTTAGTTTTCTGTATTTTACTTTTTAGTCACTTTAGGAGGTAGTTACCATGGTGTTAGTACCATACTTTAAAGTAGGGCCATGATCTATATCAGTTGTTCTTTTTTAGGATACTTATGTAACTTCTTCTACAGAATTTTACATTCACTTCAGAAGTTTATCTTTGTGCCATCTTCTTCATTTTAGTTTCATATATTCTGCTGCTTATCTTTCTGCATAGCAAAATAGACAGTGTCTTCATCGCATTGTCTGCGATTTGTCCATTTAAAACTAACATTTGGTATCAAAGCTTTCATCTTAAGGGATTTGTGGTAGAGTTTGAGAAGTCATGGATTCTGGAACAAATTTCTCACCAATTGCTCTGCCGGTCTTTGATGGAGAAAACTATCAGGTATGGGCAGTACAAATAGAGACGTACTTGGATCATTTAGATCTATGGGAAGGTGTATAAGAGGATTACGATATTCCAGCCCTACCGGATAATCCCACCATGGCTCAGATTAAAACACATAAAGAAAAGAAGACAAGGAAATCCAAGGCCAAGACATGTCTATTTGTTGTTGTATCATCAACAGTTTTCACACGGATAATATCTCTGAAAAATGCTAAAAAAGTATGGGATTATCTTAAGGAAAAGTATGGTAGAGATGGGAGGATAAAATGTATGCAAGTTCTAAACTTAATTAAGGAATTTGAATTACAAAAAATGAAGGATTTTGAAATAGTGAAGAAGTATTCAGATAGACTTCTTAATATTGCAAATAAGGTGAGGCTACTTGGCTCTACACTTGCTGACTCAAGAATTATTAAGAAGATTCTGGTAGCAGTTCCTGAAAGGTATGAAGCAACAATTACGACCTTAGAAAATACTAAGGATATGTCAAAAATCAGTTTGACAGAGTTGCTCAATTCCCTGAAAGCTCAAGAGAAAAGAAGGCTCATGAGACAGGATGTTACAACAGAAAGGGGCTCTTGTCAGTAAGCACCAGGTTAATAAATTTCTAAAGATGAAAGAGAATCAAGCATTGAGTGAAGGAGAAACATCAACTGACAATAAAAGTAAAGGAGGAAGTGCGAAAAAGAACTTTCCCCCTTGCCATCACTGTAAAAGAAAAGGTCATCCACCATTCAAGTGTTGGAGGAGACCTGAAGCTAAATGCAAGAAATGCAGTCAACTTGGACATGAAGCGGTGATTTGCAAAGGTAAAGCCCCGGAACAGGAAACAAATGCTCAAGTTGTTGATCAAGAAGAAGAGGATCTTCTTTTTGTTGCAACATGCTTCTCAAGTAAGATCTCAACAGATTCTTGGTTAATTGATAGTGGGTGCACTAATCACATGACTCATAAAAAAAGCCGATTCAAGGAGTTGAAGCCCACTAAAATTTCCAAGGTTAGGATAGGAAATGGGGACCATCTTTCTGTCAAAGAAATTGGAACCATAGCTATCAAAACTGACACAAGCATAAAGAAAATTTCAGAAGTTCTTTATGTTCCTGAAATTGATAAAAACTTGCTAAGTGTAGGACATTTGATGGAAAAAGAATTTAGACTTTTCTTTGGAGATGATCACTGCCAAATCAGTGACACTGCTGGAAATGAAATTTTTAGGGTGAAGATAAGAGGAAGGAGTTTTTCCTTTGATCCAACAGAGAAGAAACAATTTGCTTATTCCACGAAGGCAGATGTTACTGAAATCTGGCATAAGAAACTTGGTCATTCTCATCTACAAGCATTATTGTTGCTGAAGAAGGAAGCTATGACAAAAGGACTACCAAATCTAGTTGATCACTTACCAAGTTGTCAAGCTTGTCAATTTGGTAAGCAGAATAGGAAGCCATTTCCTAAAGCATCATGGCGCGCTTCTCAAAAGTTACAATTGATTCACACAGATGTTGCAGGACCTCAAAAAACACCGTCATTTAATGGTAGTCTTTACTATGTTATATTCATTGTTGATTATACAAGATTCTGCTGGATTTTTTTCATGAAATACAAATTTGAAGTGGCTGGAATTTTTTGGAAGTTCAAGAAAATGGTGGAAAATCAAAGTGGCTGCAGAATCCAAACCCTACGATATGATAATGGAAAAGAGCACAAGTTTGAAGAATTTAACAAATTTTGTACAGAAGAGGGTATTTCTCATCAGCTTACTACTCCATACACTTCACAACAAAATGGAGTTAGTAAAAGGAGAAACAGGTATATAATGGAAATGACGTGGTGCATGTTGAATGAAAAAGATTTGCCAAAAAATTTTTGGGCTGAGGCAGCTAATACAACAGTATTTCTCCAAAACCAGCTTCCTACTAAAGCGTTGGAGAGTAAAACTCCATTTGAGGCTTGGAATGGATTCAAATCATCTCTAAGCTTCATTAAAGTATTTGGTTGTATTTGTTTCTTTCATGCGCCACAGGTTAAAAGAGACAAACTTAATAAAAGGGTTGTCCCTGGAATCTATGTGGGTTATAACTCATCCTCTAAAGCCTACAAAGTCTATGATCCACAAACAGGGAAGATGATTATTAGTCGAGATGTTCACTTTAATGAGAAAGAGAAATAGGATTTGAAGAACAACCAAGTTTCAATCAATTCTTCAGAGGAGCAGACATCCGGTCAATGGCAAAATGAGTTAGTAGATGATCCTCCAGTTAGAGGTACAAGATTACTTTCTGACATCTTTCAACAATATAATGCGTTAGTTTATGAGCCTGCAGGACACGACGAAGCGCTTCAAGATGAAAAATGGAGAAATGTTATGGAGCAGGAGATGCTAATGCTTAAGAAAAAAAACACTTGGGAGTTAGTTGATAAACCAAAAGACAGAAAGGTCATTGGAGTAAAATGGGTGTTTAGAACCAAGCTTAATTCTGATGGTTCTATCAACAAATACAAGGCTAGGTTTGTTGTCAAGGGATATGCCCAAATATTCGGTGTTGATTACTAGGATACCTTTTCTCTAATAGCCCGACTGGATACCATCAGAATAATGCTAGCAATAGCAACACAAAAGGGTTGGAAAGTGTTTCAATTAGATGTCAAATCTGCTTTTTCAAATGGTATACTGCAGGAAGAAATCTATGTAGAGCAGCCCGAGGGTTTCATTGAGCAAGGAAAAAAAGAAAAAGTGTGTCTGCGTAGAAAGGCTCTTTATGGCTTAAAACAAGCCCCAAGATCTTGGTATAACAAGATTGATGATCACTTGCTGAGTTTGGGATTTGTTCGAAATCTGTCTGAAGTTACTCTTTATGTCAAACACAAGGGAACTGATCCTCTCATTGTTTCCCTTTATGTGGATGATCTCTTGGTGACAGAAAATAATGTGTGGCTGGTTGAAGAGTTTAAGAAAGAAATGATATAAGTCTTTGAGATTACAGACCTAGGACTAATGACATACTTTCTGGGAATGGAAATCAAGCAAGGCTATAATGAAATTTTTATCTGCCAAAAGAAGTATGCAAGGGAGATACTTAAGAAATTCCATATGGAAAATTGCAAGGCAAGAAGCACACCGATGAATCCGAAGGAGAAGTTGAGCAAAGAGGATGGAACCGATAAAGTTGATGAAGGAAATTTCAGAAGCTTAATTGGATGTTTGATGTATCTCACTGTTACAGGACCAGATATTCTATTTGTTGTAAGTCTTTTATCTAGGTTTATGCATTGTGCTTCTAAAATGCATTTGCAAATAGCAAAAAAAATTATTAGATACATCAAAGGTACAATCGAATATGGTGTCAAATTCAAGAAGTGTGGGAATTTCAAGTTGTATGGATTCTCAGATAGTGATTTGGTTGGATCCACTAATGACATGAAAAGTACATTAGGATATTACTTCAGTCTAGGATCAGGGATTTTCTCTTGGTGCCCCAAGAAGTACAAAATTATGGCACAGTCCACGGCAGAGGCTGAATTCATTGCAGCAACAGCAACAGTAAATCACACCTTATGGCTGAGAAAAATATTTTATGATTTGCATATGGAACAAAAATTTAATATGGAGATTCATGTTGATAATCAAGCTGCAATAGCTATTTCTCATAATTCGGTGTTCCATGGGAAGACTGAGCACTTTAACATCAAACTTTTTTTCTTGAGGGATGTGCAGAAAAAAGGAGAAGTGAGTTGTTTATTGCAGATCGGAAGATCAGCTAGCAGATGTATTTACCAAATCCCTTTCGGTCAATAAGTTCGAGTTCCTAAGGCAACAGCTTGGAATCTGCAGCTCCGAATGCAAAGAGGAGTATTAGTTAGTTATTTTAGGACTACAGTATCTAGTTTTAGTTTTCTGTATTTTTCTTTTCAGTCATTTTAGGAGGTAGTTACCATAGTGCTAGTACCATGACTTTAAAGTAGGGCCATGATCTATATCAGTTGTTTTTTTTTAGAATACTTATGTAACTTCTTCTATAGAATTTTACATTCACTTCAGAAGTTTATCTCTATGCCATCTTCTTCATTTTAGTTTCATATATTCTGGTGCTTATTTTTCTACATAGCAAAATAGACAGTGTCTCAATCGCGTTGTCTGCAATTTATCCTTTTAAAACTAACAGAGGCTTTAGTTGAAAGATTTTCTTCAAGAGAGATTTGATGTTCTTCGCATGTAGAAACTTAGGTTTTCTCGTAGTAGCTGTTGTTTTTCAATGTTTTCAGGTACACGGAATCTATAATTTGACAGAATAACTTCAACATTAGTTCAAGTTTAAAACAAGAATACTATGAAGTACAACAACACCCTCAACATAAGATCAAAGTAATCTTTCAAAGAAGTGTGTTTTATTTTTTAGAAATTAAGAGAAACAGAAATGGACAAGTCCTCTGAATTCACGCAAATAATTCCCCTCAAGTACCCGAGGTTGCAGAATTTTCCTCCTAGGATAAAATGGCCAAACAAACCAAATGTAGCGGTACCTTAAATAATTGGAATCTCTTAGAACTCACTCAACGATTTAATTAATCACACGAAATGTTTTGAAGAGAAGAAAAGTTTGTATATTCAGAAAAAAATTTATTACTAAACCTGTGGATAAATGCAGGTTTATATAGCCATCAAGTGCCCCTTCCGAAAAGTGGAAATGGTTCATCCGAAAAGGTGTATCCTTTGGAAGAGTCATGTCTGTTCATTTGAAGCATTGTGTCTTTTTCTGAGCAGACACAACTATCTGAATAGTCACTCATTTTCCAAAACAACATGTCTTTCCTCAAAGGTTGTGTCCCTCCATCTTCCATTCATACCAATTGAACCCAACAATCCCCCACATGAATGGGAAATGGCTATTCTTTGTAAAACTTTATGGACAAATATGTGATCATCAAGCAAAGACTGATTGCATCTAGATAAGAGGGTTTTTCTTTGAACTTTTCGTAGTGAACATGCATTGGATGCACTCGGTTAATCGGTAGATTTGATATCTTTGAACCATCAAACTTTAATGTACACCTAGACAACACATGTCACACAATCAGCTTTTTACCGTTTATGGTTCTCATGGTTTTACTTTTTTAGCCATGAACACGTCCCAGTCTCATGAGAGCTTAGAGAATAGGCCTTTAATAACATTCTCCTCGAAGCGGCTTCGACTTCACCCTCACATAGGTGATTTCTAAACGTCCATTCCTATAGATTAAATTATTTGGTTAAATCTGACAAATTTAGATAATCATTAAAAGACTTCACACTATAAGTCTTATCCTCGTTTACTAAACATTGTCTACATCATGAGAACGGGTTTGGTATTTGACAATGTTGAACCTGTCAGACACAACTTTGTTTGATCTCTTTGAACCTAGCTCTTTGGACCTCCAGTCTGCTAGGTAGAGTTACCGCCATGCTGACTTATCCTAGGCCTTAAACCCATTTCCTTGGATGTCCTCTCAACTCATTCTCTAGATAGGCCTTTTGTAAGTGGATTCGATATATTATCATTTGACTTTGCATAGTCAACAGTGATAATTCCACTAGAGAGAAGTTCTCTAACGGTATTATGTCTCCATCTTATGTGATGAGATTTACCGTTGTATATCATGTTCCCTGCCCTACCTATTATCGCTTGGCTATCACAGTGTATACATACTGGGTCCACTGGTTTGGGCCAATAAGTAATATCTTCCAAGAAATTCCGGAGCCATTCTACTTATTCACTGGCTTTATCCAATGCGATAAATTCAGATTCCATTGTGAAGTGAGCAATACATGTCTGTTTAGATAATTTCTAAGAGACCGCTCCTCCACCGATAGTAAATATATATCCACTCATAAATTTTACTTTATTCGATCCAGTAATCCAATTTGCATCATTATATCCTTCAAGTACCGCTGGATATTTATTATAATGCAAAGCATAGTCTTGAGTGTATTTAAAATACCCCAAAACTCTTTTCATTTCCATCCAATGAGTTTTATTGGGATTACTCGTGTACCAACTCAACTTACTAATAGTGTATTCTATGTCTGGTCGTGTACAATTCATTATATACAATAAACATCCCAATACTCTTGCGTACTCTGATTGTGAATCACTTTCACTCACATTATTTTAAAGTGCGAAGCTCACATCCAATGGAGTCTTGACAATACCAAATTCCAAATACCTGAATTTGTTAAGTACCTTTTCGATGTAATGAGACTGTGAAAATACCAACCCTTGTGGAGTTCTATGGATTTTTATTCCCAAGATCACATCCGCAAATCCAAGGTCTTTCATATCAAACTTGCTCTCAAGCATTCGTTTAGTAGCATTTATGTCCAAAATATCTCTACTAGTGATTAACATATCATCCACATACAAACAAATAATGACTTGGTGATTTCGAGTGTCTTTAATGTAAACACATTTATCACATTCATTAATCTTGAACCCGTTTGCCAACATGGTTCGGTCAAACTTCGCATGTCATTGTTTAGGTGCTTGTTTTAGTCCATAAAGTGACTTAACAAGTTTACACACCTTATTTTCTTTTCCTGGAACCACAAAACCCTCAGGTTGTTCCATGTAAATTTCTTCCTCCAATTGTCCATTTAGGAATGTTGTTTTCACATCCATTTGATGGAATTCAAGACCATATACTGCCGCCAAGCCAATTAACATTCGAATTGATGTTTTCCTCGTTACTGGCGAGTATGCATCAAAGTAATCAAGGTCTTCCTTTTGTTTAAAGCCTTTTACGATAAGTCTTACCTTGTATTTATCAATAGTACCATCAGCTTTCATTTTCTTTTTGAAGATCCATTTAGAACCTAAAGGTTTATTTTCTGGAGGAAGATCAACCAACTCCCACGTATGGTTGCTTAAGATTGAATCAATCTCATTATTGACCGCCTCTTTCCAAAAGGATGAGTCTGAAGATGTCATCGCTTCCTTAAATGTTTGAGGCTCATTTTCTAAGAGAAATGTTACAAAATCGGATCCAAACAAAGTTGATGTTCTTTGACGTGTACTACGTATTGGATTCGCATCATTATGTACATCCTCACTTAGTTCATCTCGAGGTCGTTTAGACACCACACTAGACTGTTCATGCCTAGTTTTATACGGATAAATGTGTTCAAAGAATTCAGCATTATCTGATTCAATTACCGTATTTTCATTAATATCTGGATTTTCAGATTTATGAACCAAATATTGACATGCTTTAGTACTTTTAGCATATCCTATGAACACGCAGTCCACCGTCTTAGGTCCTATCCTTACCCTTTTTGGCATAGGAACTTGGACCTTCGCTAGACACCCCCATACTTTGAAATATTTCAATTTAGGTTTCTTTCTTTTTTATTTTTCATAAGGAATTGATTGTGTCTTACTATGAGGAACTTTCTTAAGTATACGGTTGGCTGTAAAGATAGCCTCCCCCATAAGTTTTGCGGTAAACCTGAACTTATAAGTAAGACATTCATCATTTCCTTTAAAGTTTGATTTTTTCTTTCCACAATTCCATTAGACTGAGGTGAATACGGGGCTGTAGTTTGATGGATAATTCCATTCTCTACACATATTTTGGTGAAGGGAGATTCATATTCTCCGCCCCTATCACTTATTATCATTTTTATTTTTTTCTCTAACTGATTTTTAACTTTAGTTTTATATTTCCTAAATGCATCCATTGCTTCATCCTTACTATTTAGCAAATAGACATAACAGTATCTAGTGAAATCGTCAATAAAAGTTATAAAATACTTTTTTCCGCCACGAGATGGTGTTGACTTCATATCACAGATGTCAGTGTGGATTAAGTCTAAGGGATTGGAATTCCTTTCAACAGACTTGTACAGATGCTTAGCATAATTTTATTCCACACACGTTTGACATTTTGGTTTATTGCACTCAAAGTTTGCAAAACTTCTAAGTTAAACAGTTTTCGCAATGTTTTGTAATTAACATGGCCTAATCGTTCATGCCACAAATTGTAAGACTCAAACAAGTAAGAAGAAACAAAACTTTTATTGATTTCAATAGTCATTACATTCATATTATATAGGCCCTCAGTGAGATAGCCTTTTCCTACATACACTTCTCCTTTACTAATTACAACTTTTTTGGAAACAGTTACACATTTGAATTCATTTTTATCTAGAAGTGATACAGAAATCAAGTTCTTTCTTAACTCCGATACGTACAGGGCATTGTTGAGTGTCAACACTTTGCCTGAAGTCATTTTCAAGCATATTTTTTTGTTCCTTCTACTTTTGCAGTAGCAGATTAGCCATGAAGATATTTTGTTCTTCTTGAGCTGGAGAAAACGTTGAAAACAACTCCTTATTAGCACAAACATGGCGGGTGGCATCAGAATCCATCCACCATTCACGAGGATTTTCCACCAAGTTGCATTCGGAAAGCATGGCACACAGATCATCCATTTCTTTCTTGGACTCAGCCACATTTGCTTGGTCTTTTTTCTTGCCTTTCTTAGCGGCCCGACAATCTGTTGATTTTTGGCCAATCTTACCACAGTTGAAGCACTTTCCCTTGAATTTATTCTTGGGTTGATTGCTTTCATTTTTAGCTTTCTTTCACGTTTTGGTGTTGTATTCATCATCTACAATATTTGCTCCATTCAATATAGAATTTCCTCTTGACCTTCTTTCCGCAGCTTTATTGTCTTCTTCAATGCACAATCTTACGATTAGATCTTCGACAGACATCTTCTTACATTTGGATTTCAAATAGTTTTTGAAGTCTTTCCACATAGGTGGTAGCTTCTCTATTATTGTTGCTACTTGAAACTCTACATTCACGATCAAACCTACAATAAAGGTTATGTGAATATTAAGAACACTTTCAAATTGTTCAGCAAAGGTATTTGTTAAAATCATACCTTCCGCTAGGAGATCATGGATGATCACTTGCAATTCTTGCACTTGGGAGACAACCGACTTGCTGTCTATCATTTTATATTCCAGGAATCTTGCAACGAAGAACTTTAGTTCCTGCATCCTCTATCTTGTACTTCCGTTCTAGCACTCCCAATAACTCTTTTGCTGTCTTTGTTCCACTATATACATTGTAAGGATCATCTTGGAGACCACTCAAAATGTAGTTCCTGCAAAGGAAATCAGAGTGTTTCCAAGCCTCCATAATCACAAATCGCTCTTGTTCAGAGGTTCCCTCGGGCACCTCCAGAGTTTTCTCAAATATGAATCTTTGAAGACAAAGAGTTATGAGGTAGAAAAATATTTTCTGCTGCCACCTCTTGAAGTCAATACCCGCGAATTTTTCGGGTTTCTCCGCTGGTGCTATAGCTTGCGGAGCATTAGTACGACTCGTCGTGGCAATACTAGTTGCTGCCATAGTCATTCCAGCATCATGCACTTGACTATCATTAGTCTTTTTCCAGTCACAGCAAGACAGAACCTTTAGTATGTCAAAATACTACTAATAAAGTTGCAGCAACTTTAAACACCTCTTGTTTCTAGTTTAACGATGAAGTTTTTATGACTTACAATCATCAACCGAGTGATCTTTAACTTGTGATGAAAATTTTATGTCTTCAAATCACTAGTTAAGATCAAACGGAGTAGAAAGATAAAAGCTATAATCTCCAGAAATCAATCAATACAGATTTCGAAAATAAAACTTTAGTGAAAAGAAAATTTCACCAAACAAGCAAAAAAAATACTCTTTTTCAAAATTGTTTCCTTAAGATTGTTGTTTTTCAATGTTTTCGGGTACACGGAATCTGTAATTTGACAGAATAACTTCAACACTAGTTCAAGTTTAAAACAAGAACACTATGAAGTACAACAACACCCTCAACACAAGATCAAAGTAATCTTTCAAAGAAGTGTGTTTTGTTTTTCAAAAATTAAGATGAAACAGAAATGGCCAAGTCCTCTGAATTCACGCAGTGTCCTTAAGGAAATAATTCCCCTCAAGTACCCGAGGTTGCAGAATTTTCCTCCCAGGATAAAATGGCCAAACAAACCAACTGTAGCGGTACCTTAAACAATTGGAATCTCTTTGAACTCACTCAACGATTTGATTGATCACACGGAATGTTTTGAAGACAAAAAGAGTTTGTATATTCAGAAAAATTTTCATTACTAACCCTGTGGATAAATGCAGGTTTATATAGCCATCAAGTGCCCCTTCCGAAAGGTGGCAATGGTTCATCCGAAAAGGTGTATCCTTTGGAGTAGTCATGTCTGTTCATTTAAAACATTGTGTTTTTTTCTGAACAGACACAACTATCTGAACAGTCACTCCTTTTCCAAAACAATATGTCTTTTCCTCAAAGGTTGTGCCCTCCATTTTCCATTCACACCAATGCATTCCAACGGTAGCATGTTCAATAGACACGAGACAAGAAAACCTAGGATCCTTTTGACTGGTTGAAGCACAAAGTTGCTGCAGCTTTGCCAGCAGATACTATCTCCAGCTGGACTGCTGACTTAGTGCAGGAGGTAGAGTTGCGATGAACCTGGTCCCTGAGCAGTTGCAATTTTATCATCAACTCTTCATGAACCAGGTCCCGAGGTTGGTTTGTCAATCATCAAAAACCTAACTCTTCTTCGACGAATGAAGAGTTCCTTGAGATGAATTGATTCATGAAGCAACTTAAAATTGTTCAAAAGAAGATGAGATTTTTGAGATACTTCTCTGTCTCAGAGACAAATGGTTACGTTGACCATGAGAAGCTGGAAGGTTTGGAGATCCGAATTCAGTTCATGGCTGACAATGTAAGAGACTTGCGTTTTGGTTTTTGGGTTTATGGGGATGAAGATGATACCGAGAGTAAGCCACATTATCTACTATTCCTACTAATATCACTGCTCACAACATTGATGTGGCAATAGAGTTCGTGTTGGTTTTTCTGGGTGATGTGCGGAATCATGTTATTAATGGTAAGAGGTTGAATGAAGTCTTAGAAAAGATTGGAGTTCTTGTGGGCGACATACTATGAGCAACTCAAATGCTTCTAGTAGGATCTACAATCAAAGAAGACGCGAACAAGATTGATCTTGGTGTATGAAGCTGAAGTTGCTATTGACTACTCTTTATCGATATAATACTCTTTGGCATTCTTTTTTCTCACTTCCTGCAATCATAGAAGAGATCAATCGTATTAATGTGAAGGTGACAGAGATGCGGTTCATGAACCTTGCTCCGCGGTCATGCTCTGTAGTTAAATATCTGCCTACTCAACATAGCAATCCTGTGACTGTTGAGGAGATGGTGGATTTTGGGAATGACAAAGATAAAATGATTCAGTATCTGGCTAGAGGTACAAATAAGCTAGATGCCGTCCCCATTGTAGGCACGGGGACAGGGAAAAACGACTATTGCTAGAAAGGTGTTTAATAATGACATCATTGTTTCTCATTTTGATGTTCGAGCATGTTGTGTTATTTACCAAAAATATAGCTGGAGAGAGCATTACAAGAGATTTTCAGTCAAGTTACCAATTTCAAGGACAAAGGAGATATGGATAATGACGTCCTTGCCGACATTTTGAAGAAAAATCTAACCTGAAAGAGATATCTCATCGTCCTAGACGATATGTGGGATGGGGTGGCATGGGATGACTCATACCATTGTTTACCCGATGTTGGAAATGGAAGCAGAATTGTAGTAACAACTCGACTTCAAAAACTGGGTGAACATGTCAAGCGCTATATTGATCTTTATTTCCTTCCATTCCTCACACTAGATGAGAGTTGCAAATTGTTGCAGAAAAAAGCGTTTCTAAAGTAAGATTGTCCTCCTGAACTACAAGATGTGTGTCTAGCAGTCGCAAAAAGATGCGGAGGATTGCCTCAAGTGGTTGTCTTGGTATAGTCTTCAGCAATGCAGCTAAGTTACGATAACTTACCTGATCATATAAGACCATGCTTCCTTTATATTTGGATGTTTCCGGAGGATGCAAGAATTTCAGTATCTAAATTGATAAGTCTATGGATTGCGGAAGGCTTCATGCAGAACATTGAATCTGGGAGATTAATGGAAGAGGTAGCTGAACGTTACTTGATGGATCTCATCCATAGTAACATGGTAATGGTTTCAAAGAGAAGATATAACGGTAAGGTCAAGTACTGCCATGTTCATGTTCATGATAATTTAACGAGGATTACTAGTTTTGAAAGAACGGTTTTTGTCATTGAGGAGAGCGCGATATCTGTGTTTGCAGGACTACCAAGTCCGCAGTGTCTCAAATTAGTGGATTTGGTTTATAAGTCGTAAAAGTGGTGCCTCAAAGAGATCACGTTCCATAAACTTAAGTTCTTGAAACTGGTCAACTTAAGTATCTCAAGGTGGGATGTTTCAGAAGGAAACTTTTCCTATGCTTGAAACACTTGTTCTAGAAGATTGTAACGAGCTCGAGGACATCCCCTCTAGCTTTGCAGATATTTCGACATTAAAACAGATTAAGTTTTGCAATTGAAGGACGCAACCGCATTGAACTCATTTTGAGTAAGTAGAAACTAACTCCTATGCGTTGTTTTTGAGTATCTACATCCATCTAGTTTGATAACAATATGTTCAATACAGTATTGGAAGGCTGTGAGTCAAGGATGTGGCTGTAACCGCAACAATGACTTGCTTTCATTTAATTGCTCCATGTCAATCTCAAAGTAACGAGGATGTGTTTGAATTAGACAACTGTTAGGACAACGGAGTGGATGGAATTCATTTCTTAGCTAATTGTTGCAGTCGCGCTCATGTTGAAGTCGATTAGATTGTGACACTAGTATCGACTACTATGTTTGTTGTTTCGATAGATCAACTCTTTTTCTGTATGTTTTAGGTGATTGGAGACCAATATATTTCAGATGGTTGAATACAAGTACATTAGTTGAAGATGAGTATTCCTGTAAAACTGTTGATTTTTAGAAGGTAGACTCAAAAGGTTTTGGTAGCTTAGAATCAAATGATTCAGGTGCAATCCATACATAATGTCTTCGTGAGTGAACGTGCAAAAGTCATCTATGTTGTTCGAGCTGTTTAAAAATGTCACCCAGTGTGATTGGTTTTCCGGTAGTACTTGTTTGAATAATCCGACACGACTGCTACAATATTTTACAGTAAGAATAAAAGGACGGTAATCAGTCTTTAGTGAGTGCAGGTGAAGATCTAAACAGCAACTAAACAATCTACTATGCTTTCCAATGTCAATCAGATCACATCACATCACATCCTAAAGTTCAGTGTAAAGATGTTGCTTTCTTTATTCTTATGCCCTTTTTTTATGCCCTTTTTGCAGTCGGTCAAGGGGAAGCATGTTTTGATTCCTCCAACTTATGATAGTTGAGTAATCATCTGAGAAATTAACTCATTTTTTGTTAGACATTATGATAGTTGAGTATTCATCTGAGAAAGTAACTCATTTTTTGTTAGACATTAACGACGATATTCCATGAATTTTCTCCCTCAGTAAAATGCAGTAGTGTTGACACAATTGATCTGCTTCAAGAATCATGGTAACAACGGACCCCGCATAAATCCCATACGTGGGGATCTGGGTAAGGTAGAGTCTCTCCCTTCTTTGGATATGGACTCAGTTCTTTGAGGCTTTCTTGAAGAAGTATATGTCTCGCAACCTTCGAGAGCGTTTGAGAGATTAGTTCTTGAGATTGAACCAGGGGTATGTTCTAAAGTATAAGGCACGATTCCATGAGTTGGCCAAACATGCTACTGCTATCTTACCAAGAGTATAGAGATTTCTTCTTCGTATACTTAAGAGTTTGGTCGTGGCGAGTCTTTTGTAGAGGTATTTAATTATGTCCAGACTATAGAGGAGATGCATCACAAGGCCCAAGGGGGCAGCGATATTAGACCACATCACCATGGTAGTTTATCCAAAGTGGCTCACAATTCAGAGGGTTCTCAGAGTAGATACCCTCCTCGTCCATCGTATCAGCATCAGGGGTCAGCCTAGTAGGCCTTACCCCTACCTTAGAAGGTAGAGGTGGTTCACAATAGACCATCAGCTCAAAGAAAAGCATATCAAAGCTAACCGGAAAAAGAAAAATAATCGAAAGTATGCTTCAAGAATCATGATGAGCTGAGTAGTTGCATGTAATGTACAAAACCAGACTTACCAACTGAATCCATCACTACAAGCACATCCAAATATGCATTCTACCAACCAATGAAGCTATACTGACTATATCATGCACCACTTGACTATTTAAAGAATTAAACAAAACTTGAGGAGTTTATTGGTTCTCTGCTCCAAATACCCTACAAATTGATAGTAATATGACCATAAAAGTAAACAAGAATTGACTTAAAGACACATCTGCATTTGTTCCTTCGATGGTTTGCTTTGATTCTTTCTGTCCAAGAGACTTCTTCAATCCAGCTTCACTGAAGAGAACAAGTAATGTACAAACCAGAATGAGGAAAGGAACCCGACCGTGCCTGTCGCGAACATGATGGCTAGAACCATGAAGAGGGAATATCCAAGGTAAAGGGTAGCAGAAACAGGCCCGCTCAAGCTCTTGAGATCGAAGATTAGATAGTTAACGGAGTAGAGAAAAATGTATATAGAGACTGATCCGGAGGCAAAGAAAGATTTCCACCACCATTTCCAGTCCTCCACACAAAGATGCATGTAGGTCAGAACAAGAGACACCTCGGCACAAACGACGACAAGAAGGATCATGACAATCAGGAGGAAACCAAAGACATAGTATACACGGCCCATCCAGAGACTTGACATGATGAAGAAGAGCTCAATGAATAGAGTACCGAAAGGAAGGGTGCCTGCACCTAAAACTAGAAGCCAAGATGGATATTTTTGTGGTGGGATGTCACGTGGGATCTGGTTGGTTCGAACTGGGTATTCAATGTGGGGAGCCTTTGCCCCCAAATAACCACCGAGTAGGGTTAGAGGAACGGAAATGCAGAACCAAAGTAAAATGAGGATGACGAACAGTGAAAACGGAATGGCCCCTGTGCTGTGACTACCCCATAGCAGGAAGTTCAATGTGGTTAGAATGAGAAGAGCAATCCCAGGGAAGAAATAAGCAGCCTTCCACGAGACTGAAACCCATCCCTTATGATCGCCACAGCAGATCGTCCTCCAGAGACGAACAGCAACATAACCAGCTGAAACACCAAGAATCATATAGAAGAACAGCATGCCGGTAATCAATGTTCCACGAGAAGCCGGGGACATAAATCCAAGAGCAGCAAACAGAATAGTCACAACACCCATCCCTAGAATTTGAACCCCATCTCCAACCATCGCACAAAGAAGTGCTGGATTACTTGGAGCCCTGAACACATCACTCACCACAAGTTTCCACCCAGATAACTCCTCATTCATCTGAGATTGAGCCTCTTTGTCGAGTTCCTCATACCTTGTCAGATCCCGCCTGACAGTTCTCAAGAAGATTACAAGCACAATTCCAGCCAAGAAAGTAATTACCATAAGAGAGTTAAGGATAGAGAACCAGTGCACCTTTGCACCTTCCATCTTCAAATAAGCATCCCACCTTGATGGCCACTTGATGTCACTTTCCACAAAGTTCACCTCATAAGTAAAAGACACGGGCTCATTTTCTTTAATAGCCATGGCAACAGTTGTAGGGTCGCACTTAATTGGAGTCGGGTACTTACTGTACATTTTCAAGTTCTTTGTTGCATCAGGACCATGCTGGACACTACAAGGAACAACCTCAAACCCAACAACCATATAACCAGGTGCCTCAGATCCAACCTTTCGAACAGTCGAAATCAACACAGCTCCGTCACCAGTACCCATCACCCGAGCCACATTGGTCTCCTCATACTTATGAACAAGAACTGTAAACTTCAAATGATTAAACACGTAATACGCATCTTGAACCTTGATCCCAACGGGATAACCAGTCCACCGCAAGAAATAACCTTCCTTCCTCGTATACCGAATAGCAGGCAAATTATCAAGAATCAAATTCACTTGATACATCTCATCAATCCTCTTCTTCAAAAGATTAAACTCCTCACCAGACAAAGGTTTAGTTTGACACGTGAAAATCTCTGTCTCATTAGTATACATCTTAAACCTATAAGGAGAATTCTCAATCCGATCACCCATAAGCAGCTCACCAAGATTCTCAGCACTATCTTTAACACCCTCTTGAGGTTGACAAAATGGCAAACTATAGTAACTATAAGGCAACTCAGTATCAATAGACGTCAATGAATTCACCTTAACATTCAAGAAATCACCAACCCCATATTTGTGAGGGTAACTTCCAGGCAGATAAAAACCATAACCCAATTCAGATATCAAGCAGATAAACAAAACCCAAATCTTGAATTTGTCAAAAGATCTCATTTTTAGTGGTTTCTTGATCATATCTGGATGATCCAGATCAGGAACTGTAAGTAAAACGCCAAGATCAGTAGAATTCTCAACAGGGCTTTACACAACAATAAAAATTCAATGGTTCTTGGAATCAAATATTGCAGTTTTTATCACTATTAACTACTCCCTTCGTTCATCTTTACTAGTCCATGTTTAACTTGGCACAACTCTAAAGAAACAATAAATAAAAGAATAATTTTACTATATCATCTTTTGCTATGATAAGTTCAATACTTCAGGAAATGCATTGGGTAATAACTAATAAGGGTATAACAGGCACAAAATGGTAAATTGACTATAGGTTTTCTAATTTTCCAAACTGAACAAGTAAAGTTGTACAACTATTATGCTGGACAAGTAAATTGGATTTTCTTTACTTGTCCACTATACCAAAAATAGACGTCCAAAAATACCTGTCCAGTTTGAAAAAACAGTTTCAAAGGATGATGTAAAATATGGGCGTATTGCTGTCAATGAATAGACCTAACATTCAAGAAATCACCAACTACCCAATACAGATATCAAGAAGATAAGCAAAACCCAAATCTTGAATTTGTCAAAAGATGTCACTTTTAACACTTTCTTGATCAGATAACAAGCAGAAACCAATATCTTGAATTTGTCAAAAAATGTCATTTTTAACACTTTCTTGGTCAGATAACAAGCAGATAAGCAAAACCTAAATCTTGAATTTGTCAAAGATGTCATTTTTACTACTTTCTTGATCAGATAACAAGCAGATAAACAAAACCCAAAGCTTGAATTTGTCAAAAGATGCCATTTTTACTACTTGATCAGATAACAAGCAGATAAGCAAAACCCAAATCTTGAATTTATCAAAACATGTCATTTTTAACACTTTCTTGATCAGATAACAAGCATACAAGCAAAACCCAAATCTTGAATTTGTCGAAAAATGGCATTTTTAGTACTTGCTTGATCACATAACAAGCAGATAAACAAAACCCAAATCTTGAATTTGTCAAAAAATGTCATTTTTAACACTTTCTTGTTCAGACAACAAGCAGATAAGCAAAACCTAAATCTTGAATTTATCAAAAGATGTCAATTTAAACACTTACTTGATCAGATCTGGATGACACGGATGTAAGTAAAATGCCAAGATCAGTAGGGTTTTACACAAAAAATCAAGATTTAATAATTAAAAAAATCAACTTTACTAATTAATTAGTAAACAAGTAAAAACAACACAAAAATTATGATGATAAAGAAGATTGTGCAGAGGTTTAACTTACCTTCAAAATGGGGAAATTGTGGTGGAGTGACAAAAGAAAGAAGAGGGATCTGGATTGTGAAGAATTAATTTATGTGTATTTAATTATATATATGCCATTTTTACTCGTCGGTGGGAGATTTTTGGCGAGACTTTTCGGCCCGAGAAAATGACTTATGTCCTAATCATCAAAAAAGAAAGAAGGCGTAGGGGTTGGGGTGGGGTGAGGGTGACGTTATAATTTTTTAGAAAAAAATTAGGTAAATGATGTTTTTAGTTACTGAGATATTTAAGTTATAATTTAGTCGTTGTGATATTCAATTAAATTTCTAAGTTAAGGATTTATTAAAAATAATCTCTCTACTTCACCTAAGGTAGTGGTATGTTTTGCATATATTCTATTCTCCTTAGATCTCACTACGTAAAAATACACTGAATAGATTATTGTTGTGATATTTAATTAAATACTTTTAACTTTCAATTAAATACTGTGTGTTATTTTAACTTCTGGCTAATGGATATTATCAAACTAAATGGGATGATAACTAATTAACTATTTCGTTTTCAAATAATTGGCATGCAAATGAAAACTTATATGTGATCTGTCTAAAGTGTCGTATGAAGTTATTATTCCATTTAATTTGATGAGATATGTGTTAGTCATGTATCAAAATAGCATGCATTGCTTAATTGGAGGTTAGAAGTGCTTAGTCGGATATCACATGGATTGAAATTGAAATAACACGATAACTCAAGGATTAAAACGTTATTTTTCCATTATAAATTTAATTAATTGTGATGTTTGAATCAGTTTATGCACACATCGATTACTGTATTATATAATTTTTTGGGAAGAATATAAATATGGTTTTGTGTGTGTGTGTATATATATATATATATATATATATATATATATATATATTTCGTGATGGTTTCAAAGTATCACAAAATATTTTGGTTTCATTTTATATTTTATAAATTCATGATTAGATTTTCTCAAAATTGTGAAAACGAAGAATTCAGTATTGTTTTGATAATTGTCACTTATAATTCTCGTAAATATTATATTTTATAAAACTCATGATTAAATTTTCTCAAAATTGTGAAAACAAGAATTCAGTATTGTTTTGGTAATTGTCATTTATAATTCGTGCGAATATTTTTGCATCCCGATGAGTGAACGAGATTAAAAAAGGTATTTCTCAAAGTAATCTCTCAGATTCCAAAGCTAAGAATTAAGTTTTTTGTATGAGCATTTGATACATATATCAATCAATGAAAGAGTGAAAGGGTCAACACCACTGAAGATTCCCCCTAATTGGACGTTTGAGGGATTAGTTACATTTTGGGGTATTTATTTTACAATTTTTATTATTTTCAATCTATTTCTGAAATCTAATAAAATTTTTGGAGCTTCAATTTTTTATTATGTTATTTTTTATGTTTGGTTCAATTTTTTATATTACATTTTTATAATTTGATGAGGTTCTTAAAATACTTTTAAACAATTCTAGGCAAATAATTTTTTGATCATTAAGGTGTAAGTGTGAATATTATTGATTCATATTAAGGTGTAAGTGTGAATATTATTGATTCATAATGGACTTAGTGCCAAAGTCTTGTGTCATTTTGGTAACTACCACTTGTAATTTTGAGTGTTTTTATTAAAAAAAATTATTTGGCCATTGGAATAATGAATTTGTTTTTCGCGAATTGTAATTTTATCTTATTTTTAATGTCTAATATAGGTAATTTATTTCACATTCAAATCATGTGATTTTCAAGATCTATATTCCTTTTGGAGGGAGGGATATAGTGGAGTACCTAATTTATCTTATTTATGAGACACTATTTTTGAATACATTGAATGTATATTCCTACCTATTCATGTGCTTTGAACCATCTAAATCTCACAAGTATTTATTAAATATTTCCTGCAAATGGAATATCTTCATAAGTTTTACATATAATTTGACTTTTGTCAATACTTTTGTGGGAGGCTTAAATAAATGTAATAAAGGAAAAGGAGCTTTTTTTTTAACAACCTAATGTGCACAATGAGAGAATTAGGAATAAAGACATTCGAGACAAGATAGAGAATGATTTTTGTGATGAATAAGATAAGAGAATTGAGATAGATGTAGTTTAAACACATGTGAGGAATAGATGCACAGATTATCCATTGAAGAGGTATGAGAGATTGGTCATGGTGCGTTCAAGGTGCATGGTGTCATAGGCAGAGTCAGAATTTTCACCGAGGGGGTTAAAATTTATCGAAAAACTAACCGGAGGGGTTCAACAACTACTATATATACATAAAAAGTAATTTTAATCATATGTAAGTAGCACAATTTTTCGTTGAAGGGGGTTCATCTAAATTCTAAACCCCACCCCACCCCATGACCAAAGGCTAGCTCCACCTCTGCATGAAACCCATTAACCTCGAAATTTTTTTTGTATATATGTTTACATATCTCGAAAAATGATCATATATTTTAAAAGAACCCCTCAAATAAATTTGTTGGTTGATGCATTTAGTCACGATACAACAATAAAGGCTTTTAGCAGCAATAAATATGTACTTTAACAAAGAGTATTAAAGTTTTTGCCAGAATTAGTTAATTATCGTTGGATTCAATGTAGCAATAGGTTTTAGGAGTATTTAAAAAGAATACTAAAATGTATTTGTCACTAATAATTGCCTCTAAAAAATATAATTTAGCGATAATTGAGCAATAATTGTTAACTAATTGTCGCTAAATATCTTTTTTGGTGTTGTGCGAGTGTGTGAGTCGAGTTCGAGTCTTGGCTATATTAGTTCATTATTGTTATAATGTTTGACTGAATGCCAAACTTTGTTGTTAGTAATTGGCGTACTAAAGATTATGGTGCCTCCGTCGTGCTGAAATCCTAGGTCAACCTTAGGTAGGTTTGAGGAGAAGGGATAGACCAAAGTCGTACAATAATTAGACAAGACATAACATATCTTTAGCTTATTAAGTACATTAATTTAGTGCACGTGTATCTCTCGTCAATTAATAAACTATATATGAGAGAGCAAAATTATTAGAAAATAGAAATTTATGTCAAAATAAATTATTCACCTATTTAAATGATATATCTTGTATACCAATAACAATAATATACCTAGTAAAATCTTATAAGTGAAGTCTGAAGAGGATAAAGTGTGCGCAGATCTTATCACTACTTAGGAAAGGTAAAGATGTTGCCTTCGAAAGACCCTCAGCTCAATTGTACTAAATTCAGGTATAAAAAAGAGAAAAACAGTGAAGAAAATATGGCAATTAATCAGACCAAAAAAAGAAAAGAAAGGAAGACAACTTTTAGAGCCGATTCAAATTTCATAGTTTACATTACTCACAATTGAAATAATTGCGTATAAATAAATTTTAAAAGAGAATTCATATAGAATTAGAATGACTAACTAATTTCTGGTGACGGTATTAACAATCTAAAGAAATGTCTCAAAATTTTAAATAAGTCAATTTAAAATTAGTAATATATATGAGTCATTATAAACGAACAAACAAAATAACTTGTGAATTAGCAATTGTCCATAAAAATAAAGGATAATTTATTTTTTAAAAGATAAAAAACATACTAAAATTTAAGAAAAATTTACCTCAAATCTCCAAAAAATTGATTCTTCAATCATAGATGCTATTAATATTTAAAAAAAAAAAACTTATCAATTAGCAATTTCCATCAACAATACGTGATAATAATTATTGTAAATTTCAAGAACATACTAAATTTTTTAAAAAAATGTACCTCAAATAACAAGAAAATTTATTTATTTATCATAAGATATGTCAAGATTTCACGCACACAAAAAAAATTCTCAATTAGCAATAGATTGATACTATCAAAATTGTAAATATCAAGAGCATAGTAAAATATAAGAAAATTTACCTCAAATCACAAGCAAAGTTTCTTAATTTACCTCAAATCACAAGCAAAGTTTCTTTCAATCATAAGATATACCAAGATTCTACAAAATAAAACTTCTCAATTAGCAATTGTCTATTAAGAATACCTGATAATTTATTTATTGTAAACTTAAAAGACATACTAATTCTTTTTTTTAAAAAAAAACCCCAAATCACAAATAAATCTATCTCTTTAATCATAAATACTATCAAAATTTTGTTTAGTAGAATATTCTATACCTAAAGATGTTTCCCCCATGAGTACAAGAAAAACTCAATATTGCCTGCTTTAGTTCCTCTCAGCAAACCTACAACAAGATCACAAAAAGCTCAAGTAAAATCTTTTTGATCACATTATATAACGTATTGGTTGATTAAAATTAGAAGTCCTAAAATATAAAGTTTGATGCCCTCCAGGACGATTATGGGGATATTATTATTCCCTGTGAATCTATGTGTGTTAAAGTGCATTTTTTAAATAGTAAGGTTAATTTATTTATTTTTAAAAAAACACGTTTTGCACTTTTGTATACTTTGTAAAAAATGCACAATTATGTAAAATATTATGGATTATAATTGGGCATAACTACCCCTTTCTAATATTTTAGGAAAAAGGGAACACAAAATTTTGACCCACGAGTTGAATATCATATTATTGTTTATCAAATTACATATAGATGTATTGAATATTTCCTTAATTAAATAAATTAGGAGTATTAATAAAATATATTTTTTGCTTATTATAGATTTAGGACACCTTAATTATTAATTTTTCTAATATTTTTTTACAATATATTTTTTTCTCACCATATATTTTAGGATTCCTTAATTTTTAAATATTTTTTTTGTTATCATATATTAAATAGTAAAAAGGATGATTTTGTCTATTACAGATTGTTTTAATGAAGGATAAAAAATTCAAATCACTTTTCTAAAGATGTTCACACCAAATTACAATAACAATTGATAATTGGAATACTTGTAGGTACTTTCAACTAATACTGCAAATTCATTTAAATACGTCTAAGGAATTGATGAAATCGAAATGATCCAATTGTTTTTTTAAGTTTTCCTTCTAGATTTTGATTTTGGATTTCAAGCCACTTTTTCTAAATAGTACGTATTTGATTTGAATTTAATAATATTTTTTCTAATTAAATAATATTTTTTAGTCTTATTAATATTGAAGTCTTAAATATTATTATAATAATTTAATAATATTAATTTGAGGAAAAAGGTGAAAAGACTTCTTTGTTTATTTGAAGTATTTTAATGAGCTTTTATCCGTATTTTTCACATCAATCAATAAAATATACACAAAAATTTAAAAAAAAAATGTATTAAACAGAAACAATTGATGTTAAAAAAACAAGAAGAAAATATATCTATTTAAATAATAAAAATAAATATTACATCTTAGATATTGCTACTGTATATTGTGGCTTAGCAGATTTCTTTTACAAACAAAAACGAACAAACTAATTGAAATTTCGTGAAAGTCTGACTTCAAACTAATTGGATATATTGAATGAATATTAGAACAAAAATACACATTAATTATGTGGTTATGACTTATATACATGCATGTGAAACAAACAATTTCATATTTAAGCTCAACATGAAAGTAATAAATTCAGTTTAATATATATCTTTCTATTTATTTGAAATTTAGAATCATAAAATTTGAAATATATTTTTCTGTTTTCTTCCTTTAAATTCTATAAGATATTGGAAGTTTCCAATATTATCTTCTGCTCTCAATCATATTTGAAGAAGCCAAACGAAAAAAAAAAAAAGAAGGAAAAAATAGGATAAATAAATAAATTTGTCAAGGTTCTAAATCTAATCAAAACTAATAATCTAATATAAGTTTTATCGTTCCTATAAAACAAAAAATATGAAAATAGAAGTTGGAAAAAAGACAAAGAAAATGCGATGAACGTAGATCGAACACGTGACCTTCAATATTATCTTCTGCTCTCAATCACATTTGAAGAAGCCAAACGAAAAAAAAATAAAAATAGGATAACTAAACAAATTTGTCAAGGTTCTAAATCTAATCAAAACTAATAATCTAATATAATTTTTATCGTTCCTATAAAACAAAAATATGAAAATAGAAGTCGGAAAAAAGAAAAAGAAAATGTGGTGAACGTGGATCAAACACGTGACCTTCAATATTATCTTCTGCTCTCAATCACATTTGAAGAAGACAAACAAAAAAGAAAAAAAAAAGAAAAAAATAGGATAAATAAAAAAATTTGTCAAGTTTCTAAATCTAATCAAAACTAATAATCTAATATAAGTTTTATCGTTCCTATAAAACAAAAAGTATGGAAATAGAAGTTGGAAAAAAGAAAAAGGAAATGCGGTGAACGTGGATCGAACACGTGACCTAAAGATGTTTCCTTCCTAAGTACAAGAAAAACTCGATATTGCCTGCTTTAGTTCCTCCCAGCAAACCTACAACAAACCTACAACAAGATCACAAAAAGCTCAAGTAATTTTTTTTTTTATCACATTATCTAACGTATTGGTTGATTAAAATTAGGAGTCCTACAATATAGAGTTCGATGGCCTCCAGGACGATTATGGGGATATTATTATTCCCTATGAATGTATGTATGTTAAATAGTAAAAAGATGATTTTTTTTCTTATACAGATTATTTTAATGAAGGATAAAAAGTTCAAATAACTTTTCTAAGGATGTTCACACCAAATTACAATAACAATTGATAATTAGAATACTTGTAGGTACTTTCAACTAATACTGCAAATTCATTTAAATGTGTCTAAGCAATTGATGAAATCGAAATGATCCAATTGTTTTTTAAAGTTTTCCTTCTAGATTTTGATTTTGGATTTCCGGCCACTTTTTCTAAATAGTACGTATTTGATTTGAATTTAATAATATTTTTTCTAATTAAATAATATTTTTTAGTCTTATTAATATTGAAGTCTTAAATATTATCATAATAATTTAATAATAATAATTTGAGAAACAGGGTGAAAACACTTCTTTGTTTATTTGAAGTATTTTAATGAGCTTTTATCCGTATTTTTCATGTCAATTAATAAAATATACACAAAAATTTTAAAATAATTATTAAAAAGAAACAATTGATGTTAAAAAATGAAGAAGAAAATATATCTATTTAAATAATAAAAATAAATATTACATCTTAGGTATGCTACTGTATATTATGGCTTAGCAGATTTCTTTTACAAACAAAAAAGAACAAACTAATTGAAATTTCGTGAAAGTCTGACTTCAAACTAATTGGATATATTGAATGAATATTAGAATAAAAAAACACATTAATTATGTGGTTATGACTTATATACATGCATGTGAAACAAACAATTTCATATTTAAGCTCAATATGAAAGTAAAAATTCAGTTTAATATATATCTTTCTATTTATTTGAAATTTAGAATCATAAAATTTGAAATATATTTTTCTGTTTTCTTCCTTTAATTTCTATAAGATATTGGAAGTTTCTAATATTATCTTCTGCTCTCAATCATATTTGAAGAAGCCAAACGCAAAAACGAAGAAGAAAAAAATAGGATAAATAAACAAATTTGTCAAGGTTCTAAATCTAATCAAAACAAATAATCTAATATAAGTTTTATCGTTCCTATAAAATAAAAAATATGGAAATAGAAGTTGGAAAAAAAAAATGTGGTGAACGTGGATCGAACACGTGACCTTCAATATCATCTTCTGCTCTCAATCACATTTGAAGAAGCCAAACGAAAAAAAAAAAAAAAAAAGAGGAAAAAATAGGATAAATAAACAAATTTGTCAAGTTTCTAAATCTAATCAAAACTAATAATCTAATATAAGTTTTATATTTCCTATAAAGCTAAAAATATGGAAATAGAAGTTGGAAAAAAGAAAAAGAAAATGCGGTGAACGTGGATCGAACACGTGACCTTCAATATTATCTTCTACTCTCAGTCATATTTGAAAAAGCCAAACAAAAAAAAAGAGGAAAAAATAGGATAAATAAACAAATTTGTCAAGGTTCTAAATCTAATCAAAACTAATAATCTAATATAATTTTTATCGTTCCTCTACAACAAAAAATATGGAAATAGAAGTTGGAAAAAAGAAAAAGAAAATGCGGTGAACGTGGATCGAACACGTGACCTTCAATATCATCTTCTGCTCTCAATCACATTTGAAGAAGCCAAACGAAAAAAGAAGAAAGAAAAAATAGGATAAATAAACAAATTTGCCAAGTTTCTAAATCTAATCAAAACTAATAATTTAATATAAGTTTTATCGTTTCTATAAAGCAAAAAATATGGAAATAGAAGTTGGAAAAAAGAAAAAGGAAATGTGGTGAACGTGGATCAAACACATAACCTTCAGATCTTTAGTCTGACGCTCTCCCAACTGCGCTATCCCCGCAATTAGAGTAATTGCACCAGCCGGGAATCAAAACCGGGTCTGTACCGTGGCCGGATACTATTCTACCAGTAGACCATTCTTGCTTGGTACTTGACTTTGAATAAATATCTTTCTTGTTCCAAAGATTTAGTTGAATTTTATCCCAAGTATCTGATTTATTTATGGAATTTGTAGTTTTGGACTTGGTCATCTAATATCTTTTCCAAATTCTCATTTAAATATAGAAAAAGGTTTAGGGTCTTTCAGTATCATGGTTCCTTGTAAAAGCTTCAGCATCTTATGTGTATAATTAATATTCATGTTAATTTGGTTTTTCCAAATAGAATTTAAAGATGGATATATTTAATAGGTTTTAAATTTTCTTTTGAACATCTAAAGATGGATAATTTATTTAATTAAATCTAACGTTTATAAAAAAAAAAAAAAAAAAAAAACTCAAATTCAATCGAAATTTATCTACCACCTGTAAATTACAAGATAACAATACGATGATGGAAATATCAAACAATAAAATTAAACCTAACCTTTGCAAAAAAAATTTCTCAAAGTCGATTGGCATTCGTCTAGCACCTGTCAACTACAACAAAATAATACGATAATAGAGACACCGAAACAATACAATTATATTCAATCTTTACACAAAATAAAAGAAATTCTCAAAGTAGAGATATCAAAATAATATAATTAAACCTAACTTTTGCCTAAAAAAAAAATTAAAAGCCGACCAACATTCATCTACCACCTGTAAACTACAACAAAATAATACGATAATAAAGATATTAAAACGATATAATTAAACCTAACTTTTACACAAAAAAAATCATAAACTTATTATTTGAGTAGAAACTACAAAATTACCCAATAATGAAAGCTTGTTATTTATGATCAATAAACTCAATGTAATAAAAAAAGAAAATTTAAAACCTAGAAACAACAAAGTCATGTTGTAGATTTAGCAATGAAAGTTAGATATATCCAAACATGAAAAGATATTTCATTATTCTTGATCAATAAAACCAACTTCATAGAAAACAAAATTCAAAATTTGAAAATTAAACCAACACGTTATATTAGAGATCTAATAATAAAACTATTTACAAACATAAAAGGATGATTTATTATTTATGATCAATAAAATCAAAACGTAATATAAAATAAAAATTTGAAATCAAATACCACAAAGTTACCCAATAACAAAACTACCGCCACAAAATTTTATTACCCAAATAAAATATACGTATTAATTTCAAAAACGATTTCTAAAATTGGAAAAAAGAAATAAATATAAGGACTCCTAAACTAAAATATTATAATAAAAAATAATAGCCCTTACCTTAAAAAAATGCCTTTTTTTCTTGGGAAAGTCCATTATCCTTTTTTAATTGAAAAAAAAGCCACGCTTTGCATTTAGGTTTTGAAAGAAAGTTTTTTTTCTTCTTCTTCTTTTAGGAGTCTAAATCTATTTTATATAAAATAGTTTCACCAATTTTTCTAAAATATTTAGAATTTTACTATAAACTTTTTTAATATAATAATTACTTTTGAAGTTGGGTTTTATTTGACAAAATATTACCATAAATTTAGAAATTCAACTAAAAATAGAAAATCTTCTCCATTTAATTTTGTATATATATTTATTATATCCTAGTTTATATTTTATGTACGTGCATTGTACAGATGTCTATGATCACATTTAAATTTAAGATAACAATCATATGTAGCATAATAAATATTTACAATTATGTGTACACTCTACTTCACCTGAGGTAGTGGTATGGATTGCGTACACTCTACCCTTCCTAGACCTCACTAGGTGGGAATACACTGGCATGGGTATGTTGTTGTTATTGATTTGTAGGACATACAACAATAAATAATGTAAATACAAAGTAAGAAAACACGAATGAATGCAAGAAGATGGTTTGAATCAAAACTAAAATAAGAAGAAAAGTAGAAGTAGAAGAAATTGACTCACAATTGATAACTTGATACGCCATAATTATAAGTAAAGTTTAGTTGTATCTTTAACAATTCAATAAACATGGCCGATAAGATATAAGAACAATTTAATCCTAATAATAGATAATTTGTTGTAAATGTACCATATATAGTGAACATCTACTTTACCATATGTAGTGAATACCTACTTTATCATATATTGTGTATGTCTATTTTTTGAAAAAGTTACAATCCCCAAGGTTAGTTTTCCCCTATAAATAAAGGGGTCTTCTCTTATTGTAATTCATCCCTCAAGAGAAATAAAAATTACTATCTATTCTCTCTCTACTCTTCTTCTTTATTCTTAGTTATTTTATAATACATTATCAACACGAGATTCTACCGTCTCAAATTTGAAGGCTAAAGCTAAGGTATTATTTTTTATTTCTTCCCTTCTTCATATGGCTAACAATCTTACGAAGTGTGAGTTCGTTGTCCTTCAAAGTTCGGGCAAGAACTATATTTCATGGGTGTTGGATGCTGAAATTCACCTAGATGCTATGGGTCTTGGAAATTCCATAAAGAAAGAAAATACAGCATTTAGTCAAAATTGTGTTAAGGCTATGATTTTTCTTGCATCATCATCTTGATGAAGTTCTGAAAATTGAGTACCTTACTACTAAGGATCCACTCGTATTGTGGAATAGCCTAAAAGAAAGGTTTGACCACTTAAAGATGATCATCCTCCCAAAAGCACGATATGAATGGATGGATCTAAGATTTCAAAACTATAAGTCTATTCATGAGTACAATTCTGCCATGTTCAGAATTTCTTCTCAATTGAAACTATTTAGAGAGACGGTCAATGATGACGATATGATAGAAAAGACGCTATTCACTTTTTATGTCTCGAATATGCTCTTACAACAACATATCAAGAAAAAGGTTTCAAGAAATATACTAAACTGAGTTCTCATCTTCTCGTGGCTGAACAAAATAATAATTTATTGATGAAAAATTAAGAGAATCGATCTACTGGATCTGCATCATTCCCTGAGGTGACTAATGTGCATCTTCACCATGCTAGGCATGAAAAAGGCCGTGGCCCTGGTTGTGAACATGGTCGTGGCAGTGATGACCAAGAAAGAAACCATGTTCCTGGTGTTAATCATTCATCGAACAAAAAGAGAAAAGATGAGAAACGTGAAGTAATTACTTGTTTTCAGTATGGTGAAAAAGGATACTATTCACTTGACTGTCGTACTCTCAAGTACTTGGTTGATCTTTATCAAGCATCACTAAAGAAGAAAGAGAGAAATCTAGTGGCTAACTTTCTCTCTGAAAATGATGTTGACATCACAAGCTTGGATGTAGCAGATTTTTTCGAGCACCCTGAAAGAAAGATTGATCACTTGATTGGTGATGGTTCAGCGAATATGGAAGAATGAACTATTTATTTATTTATTTATTTATTTTATTTTGATAGTAATAATTGTTAGTGAATAAACGATCATGTAAAAGTAGTTGTTTACATGAGTACTACTTTATCTTTTAAATAGTATTGATTGTTTTTGGTATTATCGTAGTCCATTAAATAATTGAGTTAAATTTTATTTTATTTTTATGATGAAAGACTTTTTTATATGATCTCGATTATAATATTTTAAAGAGAAAAGACATCATTTCCCTCCTGAACTTTTCGGCACAACTCACTTTAGACCTTTAACTTAACACACATTTATTTACCCCCTTAACATCTTTAAAGTGAATTAATATCCCCTTAAAGCTGATGTGGAATTTTAAAAAAAAAACAAGAAAAGAAAAAAAGCGCGTATTTATTTTAAAAAAGGAAAATGGTCCACTTTTTAAATTATATATATATATATATATATATATATATATATATATATAATCACAACTTTCTTCTTCAAGAATTGAATCGTCACTCCCCTTTCTTTCAACAAGTCCAAATCAGCAATAAAAACAATCTTCACTTGTAATTCACATTCCCTACTGATCCATTAGCCATCCCTAACTCAGTCCTCTTTTCACTTACGAAATATGGATGAATTGGCAGCGATTACTTTAATCTACCATAAAAAATTTTACTTATAATTTGGAGAAAAACCTGAGAAGATTAGTCCTTGAAGTCGAAGAGGTCTTTTTAAAGATGACTTCAAGATGTTTGATGAAATGTCTCAACCAAATGTTGTGATTTTTAACTTGATTATATTGAGTTTGACTCATTTTGAATTTTTGAAAGAATATTATTTTAACTTTTTTTTAGGTGTTTGCAGGGGTGGTGGGGTGGATGAATTTTTTTAATGGAGTATGAGAAAGAAAGAAATGGGCGGGGTAGGCGGCATTTTGCAAGTGATTTTATGTTGAATTAGCAATGGAAAAAGTAAATAACCTTTAAAATCTCATTGGCTTCTAGACCTTATAGTTGATTTGAAGCGAATCTGGAATTCTTAAATAGTTAAAGTGAAAGATTTTTCATATCTTAAGGAGATTTAGTAGTAGAGAATTTACTAGAATAATGTGGGTGGCTTCAATTTTATGTGCGTTTTGTATTTATGGGGGAGAATTCTGAACAATAATCTGTGATGAATTTATTTGAGAATTAGTGCCAATTTGCTAGAAAATCTTTGCAAATTTACAAAGGAGAGGAAAAAAAAAGGGGTTGGGGAGGCAGTGTTTGCAGGGATGGGGATGAACGAATTTATTTGACGGGAGTAGAAAGAAATACCGACGTCATGGTGGGGGGAGGGAGAGGGGCGGTGTTTGCAGGGATAGGGGGTGGGGTTGGACGGATTTGATGGAGGAGGAGGAGGAAGAGCAGAGCAAGGGGCAGGGGGAGGAGGGGCAGGGATGGCTGAAGAAGAAAGCAAATAGGGTGTTTTTTATTCTTTTTAAATATATATATATATATATATATATGTATATATATATATATCTATATATATGTATATATATATATCTATATATATATAAATTAAAAAAATTATTTACGTAGCTCTGAAGTGGCAGTGATGTGGCGCTGACGTGTGGGCGCGTGTAACAAACTCTCCGTTGTGAGAGTGGTATTACTTCTTTAAGGGTTAAAACTAATTCACTTTAAAGATGTTAAGAGAGTAAATAAATATGTGTTAAATTAAAGGTCTAAAGTAAATTATGACGATAAATTCGGGAAAAATGATGTCTTTTCTCTATTTTAAATATTATCATCAATTCTATTTATCGAAAAGAAGAATGAAAAAAAAGGTGGGAAGAAGAAAAAGGATACTACTCAATTGCATGATTAAATTATTATAATCTTTATCATCATTAAAACAAAAATTTGATTTGGTGAAGTTTTTTTTTCTTGAACATTGTGCCCTTCTGAAAGTCCTTTTCACTTTAATTATTGTTTTATCCACTTAGGGATCGTTTGGTAGGACGTATTAAAATAATAATACATGTATTAAGTGTGGTATTACTTAATACTATGTTTGGTAAAAATTTTAACCTATGTATTACTAATAGTATGTATTAGTTATACATCCTATATGGTATTATAGGGTGTATTGCTAATACATCCCATATGTTGGTATTACAACAAGTAAATGATAAACAAATAAAGAAAAGATAACCCCCAAAAAATTGCAATTGAATGGTTAAATCTTAAAATTATTTCAAAGTAAATAATTAGTTATATTGTTCATTTGTTATATTTAAAAAAAAAGAATAATAAAGTTTTGCAACACAAAGTTATAATATGTTGAGGGTATTTTTGTAAACAAACAAATATTCTTTTTAAAATATAACAATATATATTGTTTTCAATACATCAAACCAAACACTACATAAAAAATAATCTCAATATTACTAATCCCTGCACTACTAATCTCAACATTACTAATACAGCCTATTCAGTATTATCCTATACGTTATATCAAACCAACCCTAATTTATTGTATTGGCAGCTGCAAGAAGCAAATATATTGGAATGTTGTAAATCATTGATTTGATTAGCAGTTTGTTGTGCAATTTTAATGTGGGAGCTGGAACATATCATTAAAAGTCGAGAATACTATATATTATCGATTCAATTTTAAAAGTGATAAAAGGTTTGCATTTTTTTCTTAATCTTACATATGAATCGTTAAAACATAATATAATAATATTATTAGTAAGAGCACAAGATGCCTGAAAATTGTAAGATTTTGAGTTGGACATATTTTTTAATTGCTTAGTAAAGTATGATTAACAATTTCTTATAGTATAAGTTTTTACTTTGTATAAAGATTTAATATATATTTTATTTGGTGTATGTCATTTTATTTGAAGATATGGATAATTTTCAAAGTAAGTTGTCCAATTGTGAAAATGTTTGTTTGATTGATTATGACACTACACATACAATATTTAAAGACGATAAATATTTCTTTCATCTATATAAGAGCAAGATTAATGTTACTACAATTTCTGGTAATGCTAATTTGATTGAAGGCTTCGAAATAATCATTATAATCTTGTCCAAGGGAACTAAACTCATCATAAATAATGTTATGTTTTCTCCTAAGTCTCGGAGAAACTTGATGAGTTTTAAAGATATCCGCGAAAATGGTTATCATATCAAAACAATTGATGAGATGAATCTTGAATATCTTGGTATCACCAAGAATGTCTCTGAGCAGACATGTGTTATAGAAAAGTTCCCTACTTTATCTTTTGGCTTGTATTGGACAAAGATTGTGCAATTGAGGCACATTCTATAGTAAACCAGAAGTTTACTAATTCCAATACTTTCGTACTTTGGCATGATCGTTTGGGACATCCTGGATCTATAATGATGAGACGAATCATAGAAAATTCAAATGGGCATCCATATAATTGTGAATTTTCATGTAATGCTTGTTATTAAGGCAAGCTAATTGTGAGACCATCACCAACAAAAATTGGGATTGAGTCCCCTACGTTCTTAGAACACATACATGGGGATATTTGTGGACCCATTCACCCATCTAGTGGGTCGTTTAGAAACTTTATGGTCCTAATAGATGTTTCGTTTAGATGGTCTCATGTATGCCTATTGTCATCTCGTAACTTGACATTTGCAAAATTGTTGGCACAAATAATACGATTACAGGCACAGTTTCCTGATAATCAAATTAAGTCTATCCGCCTTGATAATGCTACAAAAATTTTATTTCGAGCATTTAATGACTATTTCTTATCGATTGGATAAGAGTGGAACATCCTGTACCCCATGTTCACACTCAAAATGGCCTTATCGAGTCATTAATTAAACGTCTGCAGTTGATAGTAAGACTATTGCTTATGAAAATTAAGTTGCCCACTTCTGTTTGGGGTCATGCAATTTTTCATGCTGCATCACTTGTTCATCTTAGACCGATAAATTATCATAAATTTTCTCCGTTGTAATTAGTTTTGGGTCAAGAGCCTAATATATCTCATCTGAGAATTTTTGAGTGCGGTATATATGTACCCATAGTACCACCAAACCGCACCAAGACGGGCCCTCAAAAAAGGTTAGGATTTAAGTTGGGTTTGAATCACCCTCTATTATTCGCTATCTTGAACCATTAATTGGAGATATGTTCACTGCTCGATTTGCAGATTGTCGGTTTGATGAGATGGTTATTCCAAAATTAGAGGAAGAAGATAGTGACATCAAAAGAGAAATTTTGTGAAAAAATTCATCACTAGCTCATCTTGATCCACGTGCTTCTATTTGTGAGCAAGAAGTACAAAAGATTATTCATCTGTAGAAAATTACAAATCAAATGCCAGACTCATTTACAGATTTAAAAAGGATCACCAAATCACATATTCCTACAGTGAATGTCTCAATTCGAATTGATGTCCCTAAAGGATCATCCACTAGTGTCATAGCTAATGAATCTAAAGCACGCTTGAAGTGTGGTAGACCATTAGGTTCTAAGGATCGAAATCCTAGAAAAAGAAAAATAAATTGTCAAAATGACACTACGAAAGATCCTCATATGGAAGTTCAAGATTTGAGCATCGTTAATATTTCTGAAGGAATTAATGAGCCTGAGACTCAAGAAAATGAGGAACTATCCATAATTCAAGTGATGTTGAAACTAATTTGAATCGATCTAAAATAATAGTGGATTATGTCTTTGCATATAATGTTGCAACGAAAATCATGCAAGATAGTGAGGATCTTGAACCTCAATCTGTCACAAAATGTCGATAAAGAAATGACTGGTCAAAATGGTAAGAAGTTATTCAATCTGAATTGAATTTACTTATCAAACGTGAAGTTTTTGGACCTATAGCTTAAACACGTAATGGTGTTAAGCCTGTTGGCTATAAATGGATCTTTGTGCAAAAAGAAATGAGAAAAATGAAATACAAAGGTATAAGGCATGCTTTGTTGCACAAGGTTTTTCACAACGGCCTGGTGTTGATTATGATGAGATATATTCACCAGTTATGGATGCAATAACATTGCGTTATCTTATTAGTTTCACTGTCCTTGAGAGACTTGAAATGCATTTGATGGATGTTGTTACAACCTATCTATATGGATTACTTAATAATGAGATATACATGAAAATTTTTAAAGGATTTAAAATTTTGGAAGCATATAATTCAAAACCTCAAAAAGTGTATTCCATTAGATTGCAAAGATCATCATTGTATCATTTGAAGCAATCTTGACGCATGTGGTATAACTGTCTTAGTGAATATTTATCTAAGGAAGGTTATACGAATGATGAAATTTGCCCATGTATTTTTACAAAGAAAACGTCGGAATTTATTATACTTGTTGTCTATGTCGATGACATAAACCTTATTGAAACCCCAATTGAGCTTCAAAATACAATGGATTACCTAAAGAAAGAATTTGAGATGAAGATCTCGGAAAGATAAAGTTATGCCTTGATTTGCAAATTGATCATGTGACAAACGATATCTTTGTCTATCAATCTGCCTACACAAAAAAGGTGTTGAAATGATTCTATATGGATAGAGCACATCTATTAAGTACTCCGATGGTTGTTCGATCACTTGATGTGAATAACGATTCATTCTGATCTCAAGAAAAGAATGAGGAACTCCTTGATTCTAAAATACCATATCTTAGTGCAATTAGTACACTAATGTATCTTGCAAATACTACAAGGTATGATATAGTCTTTTCAGTTAATTTGTTAGCCAGGTATAGTTCTGCTCCTACTAGGAGACATCGAAATGGGATCAAACACATATTACGGTATCTAAAAGAGACTATCAATATGGACTTATTTATTCTAAAGATTGCAGTTCTGATCTTATTGGTTATGCTGATGCTGGTTACTTATATGCCCACATAAAGTTCGGTCTCAAATAGACTATGTGTTCATATGTAAGGGTACTGCCATATCCTGAAGATCTACAAAGTAGTCTGTAACACCCCAAAAAATGAGTCGCGGAGCGTCACACGGTGCTTGAGGCTACGAGTAGCCCCAAGCTAACCCTTTGAGCCATTTTCATTCAGTTCAACACAAATCAACGGGGTTTCCATAAATAACCCTCAAATATCAACAGAATAATCATCATCTAAGAATAAAATAATTTCAGAAAGATAACAAAATACGACTTATTAGTCAACTCCCAACATCTATACTAGTCTGACAAGCCTCTAAGAAAATCAATAAAACCAGGGAGCCATTGAGACATGCCCCAACTGACTCATACTCAGTTATTAAATGTAAACGATTCCGTGAAACCAAATCAGACATCATGTCCTCGGAACATGAGGACTCATCACAACAGAGGATGTAGAACAGCGTGCCCGAAGAATCACTGTCAAACCTGGAACTGAGCACTTGAACCTACATTCCGAGAAAATGCAGCCCACATCCAAAGATGTAGGTCAGTATCATGGAAAAGAATCGAGTATATGGGGGTGTATGCAGTTGTATAAACATCATCATCATAAA
>NC_061117.1:7542223-7553218 GCF_002878395.1 Capsicum annuum
ACAGAGGACAACTCGGAAGGCAACTCAACCTCATAAGCTACCTTACCAACACGGCTAAGAATTTTGTAAGGACCAACATAACGGGGACTAAGCTTCCCCTTCTTTCTGAATCTCTTCACCCCCCTCATGGGTGAAATTTTCAGATACACTAGGTCACCAACTTCAAACTCAAGGTCTCTCCTTCTAACATCCGCATATGACTTCTGACAACTCTGCATAGTTTTCAACCTTTCCCTACTCAGTTTAACTTTTTCCATAGGCTCAAATACCGAATCAGGACCACTCACAGCCGCTTCACCCACCTCGAACCAATCTATGAGTGATCTACACTTCCTCCCATATAAGGCTTCAAACGGAGCCATGCCAATACTAGAGTGGAAACTGTTATCGTAAGCAAACTCTATCAACGGTAAGTGATCATCCCAACTTCCCTTAAAGTCAAGTGCATAAGCTATCAACATATCCTCTAAGGTCTGGATGGTCCGCTCAGCCTGACCATCGGTCTACGGATGAAAAGCAGAACTCAAAAGCACTTGGGTACCAAGACCCTTCTGAAAAGCTTTCCAAAATTATGAAGTGAACGGAGTACCCCTATCCGAAATGATAGACAAGGGAACTCCATACAGTTTGACTAGCTCTCGGATATATAATATAGCGTAATCCTCAGCAGTATATGAAGTATGAACAGGCAAGAAATGAGCAGACTTAGTCAACCTATTAACCACAACCCAAATAGAATCATGATGGCGTCGGGAAGGAGGTAAACCAATCACGAAGTCCATATTTATCTCTTTTCACTTCCAGGTGGGAATACTAAACTCTTGCATCATACCACCAGGTCTTTGGTGTTCAACCTTAACCTGTTGGCATGTTGCACACTTAGCTACAAACGCTGCTATATCTTTCTTCATGCCACTCCACCAATAGATTTTCTGCAAGTCTCGGTACATCTTGGTGGCACCAGGATGAATAGAATATCGCGCCCCATGCGCTTCAGCCATAATCCTCTATCTCAGATCATCAATATTCGGGACACACAATCTACCCTACAATCTCAACACAAGATCTCCCCCTTGGGAGAAAACCTCTATTTTTTGGTCCTTGACTGACTCCTTTAGTCTGACCAAACTAGCATCTAAGTATTGCTTTTCCTTCACTTCTAAAACCAAGGAGGATTTGGAACTACTCTGAACCCCATACTACCTTCAACAGAGTCAAACAACCTAACCCTCAATCTAGCCAAATGATGTACATCACGAGCCAACTCTTTCTTACCTTCTGCCACATGCGAAACACTACCCATGGACACTTTACTTAGGGCATCCGCCACAACATTGGCCTTGCCCGGATGGTACAACACACTCATATCATAGTCTTTTAACAACTGCAGACTCTTATAATCAATGAAAATATCAACATGGACACCATACAAATAGTGTCTCCAGATTTTCAAAGAAAACATAACAGCAACCAACTCAAGGTCATGGGTGGGGTAATTTTTCTCATGGGGTTTCAACTTTCTAGAAGCATAATCTATCACCTTACCCTTCTGCATCAATACGCAACCCAACCTAACTCTCAAAGCATCACATTACACCACAAAACCATCTACACCATCAGGCAAAGTCAAAACAGAGGCTGAAGTGAGTCGAGTCTTCAACTCCTGAAAACTCTTATCACAAGATTCGGACCACAAGAACTTCACTTTCTTTTGGGTCAACCGAGTCATAGGAGACGCTATAGAGGAGAAACCCTCAACAAAACGGCGGTAATAGCCAACTAAACCCAAGAAACTTCAGATATTAGTCGGAGAAATAGGTCTAGGCTAATTTCTAATAGCTTCGGTCTTTTGGGGATCAACTCTAATACCCTCGGAAGAAATGATATGACCCAGAAAAGCAACTGACCTTAGCTAAAATTCACACTTACTGAACTTGGTAAACAACTTATGATCTCTAAGGGTTTGCAAGACAGTTCAGAGATGATCAGAATGTTCATCCTTACTACGGGAGTACACTAGTATATCGCCGATGAACTCTATGACAAACATATCCAGATATGGTCTGAACACTCGATTCATGAGGTCCATGAAAGCTGCTGGGGCATTAGTAAACCCGAAAGACATAACAAGAAACTCAAAATGGCCATAACAAGTTTGGAAAGCGGTTTTTGGGATGTCACACTCCCTAAATTTGAGTTGATGATAGCCGAAATGAAGGTCTATCTTTGAGAAATAACTTGCACCTTGCAATTGGTCAAATAAATCATCTATTCTCGGAAGGGGGTACTTATTTTTTACGGTGACTTTATTCAGTTGGTGGTAATCAATGCACATACGCAAAGAGCCATCTTTCTTTCTCACAAACAACACAGGAGCACCCCAAGGAGAAACACTGGGCCTTATGAAACCCTTATCTAATAGATCTTTGAGTTGCTCTTTCAACTCCTTAAGTTCTGTAGGGGCCATACGGTAAGGAGGAGTAGAAATAAGCTGAGTATCGGGAAGAAGATCAATCCCGAACTCTATCGCTCTATCAAAAAGTATCCCTGGGAGATCATCCAAAAAGACATCAGAAAACTCATTGACGACGTTAACAGACTAGAGAGTTAGAGTCTCAGACTTAGTGTCTTTAACTCTAACCAAATGGTAAATACACCCCTTGGAAATAAGCTTTCTAGCTTTGAGGTAAGAGATAAAATGACTCTTGGGTGACACAGAATTCCCAGACCACTCAAACACGGATGCACCCGTAAACTGAAACTTGACCACTCGGGTCCGACAATCAATAGAGGCATAAGAAGAATACAGCCAGTCCATACCCAGAATCACATAAAAATCCACCATGTCTAACTCAATCAGATCAGCCAACAAGACTCTATGAAGAATGGTAACAGGACACTTTTTATACACTTTCTGGGTAACAATCGAATCACCCACTGGGGTAGAAACTAAGATAGGCTCAGGAATAATCTCAGGACTCATTTCAAAATTCACAGCAATCAAAGGTGTAACATATGAGAAACTAGATCCAGGATCCAACAAAGCATACACATCAAACTAAAATATACGAAGCATGCCAGTAACAACATCGGGAGAGTCCTCCTATTCCTGGAGGGACGGTAAAGCATAGAATCTATCCTGGCGCTGCCCTCCAGCATTGTTAGAAGAGGCGCCCTGAGCTGAGGCTGGGCGAGTCCCTAGAACTGGAGCACTAACAGTTCGAGTCTGGGTCTGAGGGCGATAGTCACGACGCCCTTGTCCATCCTGTGGACAATCTCTAACTCTATGACCCGTGTCACCACACTGGAAACAACCCCTATTCTCACCCCAACACTCACCCGAATGAGCCCTACCACACTTAGGACACAGGGGATGATTTGGTTTACTGCCAGCACTGTACTGAGACTTGGATACATATGACCTGCTACCTTACTCCTGCCTACCTCTAGTCATGAGAGCACTAGCAGATGACGGTGCTGGCATAGACGAACGATCATGATACTGAGGGCGACTCCCTGCCTATGATCTAGTTTGACCCTGTCCATACTGCTCGGACTTAGCTCTCTTATTCCCTCTCATTTTATCTCTCTCTTTAATCTTATCTGCCTCAATCTGTTGGGCATGAGTCATCAGCCTCGAAAGATTTATCTCACTATTCAGCATAGCAGACCTACACTCTTTAACTACATAACTAGACACTCCAGTCATAAACTTACTCATACTAGCCCGATTATTAGCCACTAAGTCAGGAGCATACTTGGCCAACTGATTGAACTTTAGACAGTACTCCCTAACAATCATAGAGCCCTGTCGCAGGTTCATAAACTCTTCTACCTTTGCCTCTCTCATCTCCAAAGGGAAAAACTTATCCAGGAATGTATCCTGGAACTCTTGCCAAGTTGTAGGGACAGCTCCCTCACCTCTACCTTTCCTCCAAGCAACAACCCAGTCATAAGCAAGGTCTTTCAACCAATACGCAGCTAACTCCACACTATGTTCCTCAGATACATGCATCACCTGAGTAATCTTCCGCACCTCCTCTAAAAACAACCGTGGATCCTCATCAGACTTGGACCCATAGAATTCCGGTGGATTCATCGGCATGAATTCACGGATCTTAGCAGCAGCTGAATCACCTCCTTGCTGCTGTGGAGCCAGGGCCGGGTTGGCCTGAACATTTGCAGTAACAGCTTGGGCCAGCGCCTGAAAGGCTACCCGAAATTCAGCATGAGACACGTTTTCATTCAATGGGTCAGCGGGTTGAGGTTGCTGACCATCATTATTTTTTCTCGCTCAACGTGGAGGCATATTTCTGAAAGAGGAGAGCACGAATCAATAGCAGAGAGAGACACTTTAAGCACAATAGAGTTCTGAAAGAAAGAATCACACTTTTTCCTAAAACGTCTTGTAGCCTCTTGCTCATAGATGTGGCGCGCTACACACCGATGATCAAGACTCTACTTAACGCGGCTTGTCAGACTCCCTAGGAAACCTTAAAACCTTAGGCTTTGATACCAAGTTTGTAACGCCCCGAAAAATGGGTCCCGGAGCGTCACACGGTGCTTGAGGCTACAAGTAACCCCAAGCTAACCCTTTGAGACATTTTCATTCAGTTCAACGCAAATCAACGGGGTTTCCATAAATAACTCTCAAATATCAACAGAGTAATCATCATCCAAGAATAAAAGAATTTTAGAAAGATAACAAAATACGACTTATTAGTCAACTCCCAACATCTATACTAGTCTGACAAGCCTCTACGAAATTCAATAAAACCAGCGAGCCATTGAGACATGCCCCAACTGACTCATACTTAGTTATCAAATGTAAACGATTTCGTGAAACCAATATCAGACATCACGTCCTCAGAACATGAGGACTCACCACAACAGAGGATGTAGAACAGCGTGCCCAAAGAATCACTGTCAAACCTAAAACTGAGCACCTAAACCTATATTTTGAGAAAATACATCCCACATCCGAAGAAGTGGGTCAGTACCATGGAAAGAAACCGAGTATATGGGGGTGTATGTAGTTGTATAAACATCATCATCATAAATATTTATAAGAAATATGCAGGATGTATGAAAGACTCACATAGCCCAAAGAAAATCATCATAATCATGAGAGGATGAAATAAGTACAACACCACATGTGAGTCATCATATAATTTGTCAATAACTTTTAGTTCGTCAAGAATATCAATTCTCATAATGTAAATATCATTTAAATCTTTCGAAAGAATAACTTTCACAATTCCACTTTCAAATCACTTCACCATTCACCATAGACACAAGAAAACACACACACTGGGAGATCATATGACTGACATAAACCATATGAGCTACATGGAGTCCAACGTACAACCCACGTTGGGGAGAGTCGTTCTATCCTTGCCATCGGAGTAGGACTATCGATATCAAATCCACATAAACTAGTGATCACTATATAAATCAGCCTCAGGCTCACTCATACGGGGGAACGTAGTTCTAGGGAAGTAAGGTCGCTTTATACCTCCCACTCGGTGCTAAAAAAAATTTTCGAACTTAGCTCAAATCATTTCAAAGACAATCCATAATAAAATAATTTTAGTAATATATAAATATACATCGGGAGCCATCATGCTTCCCATCTATCAAAATCAACCACGTTGTGGATTTTTTTCACACTCGAGTTTAAAACAACTCCATTAAGACCAAAAGGTCAAATCATTCAAAATATCTCAAATATTCAACATCAACGTGCTTATAACACACACTTTCTCAAAAAAAAAAACAATTTCCAGTGGGATTCACGACCCAAATATCAAAATCATGATAAATATCATTCAAGATTCCTGTTTTATATCTCCACACATGTAAATTCATCTTTCAAAATCATAAACATCAAGATTTCATAATAATCATCATAAGATATGGGTTCATGCTTCAAATTCGTTAAAATCAAATAAAATCATGCCTTTGTAAAGAAAATTACTTTTGGGCACAAGAACGAAAGAGAGTTCTTGTTGAAAAACCCACATACATTGAATGATATTGATACTCTTTTTTGAGATGTTAATATCTTTCCTTTGATATATAGTATCTCACCCAGATCAATGTGTACGAGGAGTTATGATCGTTTGAAGTTGACTCAAAAATTTGCTTTTGATAGGCTAAAGTAGATCGACCATAACTTTTTTCTCCGATAGACAAATTGGATGAAACCAATTTCATTGGAAAGAGGACTCGCAAAGCTTTCCGTTGATATATAGTAGATCACTCATATCATTATGTACAAGGAGTTATGATTATTTAAAGTTGGAGCAAAAATACGCCAGGCCTCAGTACTTTTTCCTGCACGTTTTACTGTTCACTACTATTCACGGTTCGATCGGAATGTTCATAACTCATCGCTCGGGTGTCCATTTTGGATGATCCACATATCGTTGGAAAGATTATTTGATACTCTAAACAATGGTGGGTTATAATCTAATACATTCCGCACGAAAAATTTATAATTAATTCTAGAAGATAGAACCCAACACGTTTACGCACAAAATTTCAACGAAAAATTTCCTGGGATATTACATAGTCTATCGTAGACACCTCATCGAACCATGCTGAGATTATAGCTATTCATGAGGCAAGTAAAGAATGTGTGTGGTTGAGGTCCATAATACATCTCATTCGAGAAAAATGTGGTTTGAAATGTGACAAAATACCCACGACTTTATATGAAGATAATGCAGCATACTTAGCACAACTTAAGGGAGGATTCATAAAAGAAGATAGAACGAAGCACATTTCGCCAAAACTTTTCTATACACATGAGCTCCAAAAGAATGGTGATATTAACGTGCAACAGATTCGTTCAAGTGATAATGTGGATGATTTGTTCATCAAGTCTCTTCCAACTACAACTTTCAAGAAGATGCTGCACAAAATCAGGATGCAAAGGTTCAAGGATTTTATCATTAGGGGGAGTTAATACACGCTATACTCTTTTTTCCATACGAGATTTTGTCCCACTGAGTTTTCCTTACAAGGTTTTCAATGAGGCAGCATATATGTGTATTATCTATCAATTAGACATTCAAGGGAGTGTTATAAATGTACCATATATAATGAATGTTTACTTTACTATATATAGTGAATACCTACTTTAACATATATTGTGTATGTCTATTTATGGAAAAGTTACAAACTTCAAGATTAATTTTTTCCTATAAACAAAGGGGTGTTCCCTCGTTGTAATTCATCCCTTAAGAGAAATAAAAATTACTATCTATTCTCTCTCTACTCTTCTTCTTTATTCTTAATTATTTTATACTCCATAATTTTTTATTTAGACGAACATAAATCCTTGTGGGTTATTGCATATAGATTCTAAATATAATTGTAATAGATGTAGTTCTAACCTAAATTGATTCTTATTTACCTATGTACGTAATTCTAATAAGTTCACTAAAGAATCCTAATTAATTTAAGTTATTGATATTACATTTTTTCATATTTGGAAAATATAAGAAGTCCTAATATTCACTTTGGAATTAACTAAAATTGAACTTACTAAATCTTTCCGTGTAATTGTTTGAGTTATGTTAAAATTCAAAATTTTTAAAAACAATGTAAATTTTACATTTAGATTAATTATTGTAGGGTGTAGTATGGTAGAATCCTATTCAACTCCTCCTTTAGTATTTTATATTAAAAAGTTAAAGTACTTAAACTTTACCTTATATAGAAATTTGAGTATATAATATATAATTCCTTCACGTTAGGTTTCTTTATCTTTAATCAAATTCTACTTAACATGGAATTTGTGATGCGTTTTTATTAATTAAAAGTTAAAATTTACGTGTGTGGTTTTCACTTATTAAAGGACAATTTTCTTAAACTTTTCTTACCATATATTTGAATTATTTAATTTTTCAATAATTAATTAATAATTAAAGAAAATAACTGAAAATGTTATAAATGTATTTACATTATAGTGAATGTCTATCAAGATCTATTTTGATATCTATTAGGATTTGAAGTATCCGTCTTTTACTCAGACTAGGAGTAAATTTCTCCTATAAATAGAGGGGTTTTGTTCATTGTATTTACAATCTTATGATCTCTCATCTGCCAAGAGAAGAAATAAGAATCACTCTCTCTATTCTCTCTACTCTTCTTCTTTATTCTTTTTTGTTTTATAGCACATTATCTACACACATTATCTGCACAAAGTCTCTTACCAATTGAGATCTGTACGAAGTCTCTTACCAATTGAGATCTGTTCGTGCGTGGCTACACAAATTTTTGAGTCTCTAACTAATTTACGTTATCAGCACGAGACTCTGCCAAATAAGGTGAGATTATAAATCTAAAGGTCAAGGTTAGTAATTCCTTATGTTATTTGTATTTTTCTATTAATGATATAATTATTGTTGGATTTGAGGAAAAATAATTAGTTTGGAACCATTTATATTTTAAATTTATTCCTCAAGAACAATATTATCAAAAAGGATGATAATATGTTGGGTTCAAGTCCCATCGATTCATGCCTAAGACGCTTTTATATGGATCAAATATTGAGTTTGAATCTCAATACACCATATTGATGATATTGTGATGGCTAAGGCAAAATAATGGGTGTTTGATGAAAAGTTTGAAATTCAACCCATTGAATATGCTGCATTCCATGAAGTGAATATGATAGCAATATATGATAAGTCTGAAATATGACAACTTACTTCATTCTTGAGGTGTATGTGGTAGCAGTGCATAATATGTCTGAAAGAAAACAAGTGATTAAATGTACGAATATACGCGTAGAGGGACAATATGATTATGATCATCAAAAGTGATGATATTTTCACACGCATATTATGATCATAAGATATGATAGAGAAAAATTCTCTACATCATATGTATGCCCCGATTTACTTTTGAAGTAGCAAAATCTTGAAATGGGTTATAAGCTATCATAATTTGATAGGCTTAAGACACGATTATATTCCATTATTGGGGAATGAGAAGCTTATTAATGCAAACATGTACTTTATTGTGATGGTATCACAACTCACCTTCGAATGAGGCAGAATAACTGAGAAGAGTTATTTCGAAATCTACTTCTAAAGTAGTAAATCTGAAATTTATTCATGTAATAGTAAATCTGAAATTTACTAAAGAAAAAAAAAATACATGTCATGGTAAACTTAGAGTTTGCTAGAATAAAAGTTCATAAATTGATATGAACGATTGTGAAATCTCGAAGATGTGCATATTGAATATTAGACATGTATTGAAGAACTAGAAGATTCTTTGAGAATTGTTTATATCATTTGTTCTCATGATAAGTTGGTTGGACCAACTAATGTTGGGATTGAATTCCTTAAATCTAAAAAATATAAAAGGTGAATAAGGGTCTGTTCACCTATCATGTGATATGTTGAAAAGATGCATCAATAAGATGATCACATGTACATTCATTGTCAACCTACAGTTTGACATTCATAAAGTTGCTTGCTCAATAAAATTGAGTTAAGAACATAATTTTCAGATTGTTCAATCAAGAAAGTTATCTTGATGATGATGGTTTGACATTGAATACCTTCGATAAATAGCTAAACCATCGCTAATGAGAACAAAGTTTTATGTGTTGGTCTGAAATATGATATGTTGCATACAATAACAATTGTATGCATTAGACCAATAAATTATAATTATTTCGTCCCCCTCAATTGGTTCAAGGTCATGAACCAACTATTCCATCTAACAATTTTGATGTGCGGTATACGATTAATGAATATACCATGATGCACCAAGATGGATTCCTCAAAGAAGTAGAGGATGTATGTTAGTTTTCCAAACATAAGAGGGAGATTATAAGTGTTATGAAATATGTTAGGAATTATCACCATATCCTTATCCAAAAGATAATTCAAGTTAAATGCTAAAAGCATCTCATATTAAGCGCAAGTGCACTTATTTTGTGTTCCTAAAAGACAAAGTCTATGCATGCGTAAAGCGTGGTAGACTGATCGGTTCTAAATAAAATAGTCATTGAAAAATAAGGAGCAAATAATCATAATAAGAAGGCAATGAGCTCTTGAAGAGCCTACGACATACCACTTCATGAAACTTTATGAGAGGTTCATGTACCTGAAAATAATGAAGTGATGAGATCTCTAATGTTATGTCGCATTGTGAACCGATACAAAATGATATATCATCAATATCTTTGACACAATATTGACGTAATATTGTGAAAGATTACGAGGATCTGAATTCTATGTTAATTTAAGCATGTTGACATAGAAATATTTATCAAGTACATGAAAGGATGCATCTTGGTAAGTGAAAACTTGTTTGATTTGCAGTCCAGACACTTGAAGATGTCACACATAAAATGTTGAATATTGTCACTTTGACAAAATTTGTATGAAAACTTCTTTAAGGATTCAAAATATAAAATTTTCTAGGAAACTTATTGATAATCCTTATATTGTATAAGCTTGTAGCTTGAAAATTATTGAAACTCTTGGAGGGTTTTCAAAAGCAATAAGATTATTTACTGAAATGAGAAATATACCAATTTGGATTGGTTATGAAGTACCATATCTTAGTACAATTGGTGCACTCATGTATCTAGTAAAATACTACAAGACCCAATATAGCCTTTCGCTCAATTTGTTAGCAACGTATATTTCTACTCCTACTAGGAGACATCAAAATGGGATAAGATACATAAGTTTATTTTATTCTAAAGATTGTAGTCCCGATCTTACTGGTCATGCTGATGTTGGGTACTCATCTAACCCGCATAAATTTCGGTCTCAAACATACAATGTGTTCACATGTGGGGATACTGTCATATCTTGGAGATATATAAAGCAGTCTATCGTAGTCACTTCATCGAACCATGATGAGATAATAGCTATTCATGAAGCAAGTCAAGAATGAGTATGGTTGAGATCCATGATACATCTCATTCAAGAAAAATGTGGTGTGAAATATGACAATCTA
>NC_061117.1:7553318-7609666 GCF_002878395.1 Capsicum annuum
TGGGGATACTGTCATATCTTGGAGATATATAAAGCAGTCTATCGTAGTCACTTCATCGAACCATGATGAGATAATAGCTATTCATGAAGCAAGTCAAGAATGAGTATGGTTGAGATCCATGATACATCTCATTCGAGAAAAATGTGGTGTGAAATATGACAATCTACCCACAATTTTATACAGAGATAATTCAGCATACATAACACATCTTAAGGGAGGATTCATAAATAGAGATAGAACGAAGCACATTTTGCCAAAGCTTTTCTACATACATGAGCTACAAAAGAATGATGATATTAACGTACAACAGATTCGTTTAACTGACAATGTGACTGGTTTATTCACTAAATCTTCTCCAATTACCACTTTCAAGAAGATGCTGCACAAGATCGAGATGCAAAGGTCGAGGATGTTCTCATTCGGGGGAGTTAATGCGCTTTGTACTCTTTTTCGCTTACAAGGTTTTGTCCCACCGGGTTTTCCTTGTAAGGTTTTTAATGAGGCAGCCGAAATGCATATTATTAGAGATGTGTATTTTTTTTTCTTCACTAGATTTTTTTCCTACTAGGTTTTTTCTAGTAAGGTTTTAACGAGGCACATTATCTACCAATTAGACATTCAAGGGGGAGTGTTATAAATGTATTTTCATTATAGTGAATGTCTCAAGATCCACTTTGATATCTATTAGGATTTGAAGCATCCGTCTTTTACTTAGACTAGGAGTAAATTTTCCCTATAAATAGAGGGGTTTTGTTCATTGTATTTACAATCTTATGATTTCTCATCCCTCAAGAGAAGAAATAAGAATCACTCTCTCTACTCTTCTTCTTTATTCTTTATTGTTTTATAGCAGAAAAGACAATTTTATCTATTGCAGAGTCTTTTAATAAATGACAAAAAGTTCAAATCACTTTTCTAAGGGTCTTCACACATTTAATATATTATAGATTATAGATTATAGATATAGATATAGATTATAGATAATCCTAAATAAGAGGATATGGAGGTCAAGAATTAGTGTAGAAGTTTAACAAGTAGTCGAACATTTTAGAAATTCTTTATCAATATTTTTTTATTATTATTCTCTTGTTATTGTATTTTTTTATTTTTATCACATGTTATTCTCTTTGCCTCGATTATATTTTTTGTTGTTGCTAATTTTCTTTTTCCATTATTTCCATCAAAGTTTTCACACTGATACACTCCCATCTTATACTTGTTTCAAAATGTTCTACCTCAGTCCAGAGTCGATTGAAAATAGTTTATCTATCTTTACAAGATAGAAATAAAATCAGCATACATACTATCTTCTCAAACTCAGAATTACATTAAATATAATGTTGGTGTAACAACCTAACATGCATACATCATGTTTTGCTTTTACATTTTGAACTCTTAAGTTTTTAAACATTTTTTGGGACTATATTTACGGCTGGGCATATTTTGGTTTAAATTGAATAAATCAAAAAATTGAACTGAATTTAATTTTGATTTAGTTTTTTAATTTTTCGGATTGATTTCGGTTCAAATTTTAAAAAATTGATTAAATGGTTCGGTTTTTGGATTTACAAAAAAAAAATCGAATAAACCAAAAAACCCAAATTATATAAATAATATATTATAATATATATATATATATATATATATATATAATTTAATATATATGTAAATATACTAAAAATATAATATAATCTGATATAACATATAAATATATAAATATATAAATTATAATCATTTAGTAACCTCAATCCTAATATACTGCTTTATTTTAGACCCTAACATTAACGCTCAACCATCCTCAATTCGTCAATTCATTTGAAATTTCAACATCGCCAACGACAGTCATTTGCTCAGTTCGTCACTACCGTCGACAGTCACTGCCAAGTGTGACCACTGCCGTCACGCCAACAACGACTCAAGAGGTCGATATTTATAGTTATTTCATGCGTGTTGAATTAATTATATTTGAGAATGAAAAATAGGTTTGAAAAAAAGATTATTTTTCTAGAAAAATCACCAATTTTAAATGCTCACTACTTTAATCTTTAAAATTGAAATAACCGAACCGAATTTATAAAAACCGAACCAAACCGAAACCGAAATAATTTTGATTTGGTTATGATTTTCATTTTCGTCAATCCGAAAATCGAAAAACCGAACCAATATTCAACAATCAAACCGAATGTCCATCCCTAACTATATTAACACCAATGTCAACAATTCAATGTACCAAGAAAATGAAAAATCGAGTCCTAGTTACTATGATTTATTATCTAGATAAAACAGCCACTGAAAACATAGGCTTCAGGACAACCTACTAAGTCCCAACTAATTAGTCCAGTCATAGAAGAACATATAACAAGGTTTATCGGAAATAGCCTCTCTTTACCACCCTCCGCAGATCCCACTCGTGGAACTACACTGGATATGCTGTTGTTCTAACATAATCTACATCAAGATGGGAAATATGAACATTTCTTTCCCTAATTGAAAGGTAATTAGTGTGATTTTTTTTCATCTTTTGGCACCTAGTCCTTGGGATTTAGGACGTCTAACAGCAACTAAAGGATTAGTTATGCCTTGTGAATTTCTCCCAAGTCCCATGCCTTCAACAAAACCCATCTTTGCCATCATCTTTGATCCAAATCCTTTTGTATGCCTCTCAAATCCTGCAAATCCAACAGATGAAGGAGACTCTTCCTTCCTGATGGACTTCCCGCTTCTACCGACAACTTCGGCACCTGGAAGAAGAGCTGATTTGGGTAGAGAATCCTTCTTTCCTGATGATATACTACTTGTTTCTGGGATTTCAGCTCCCAAACCAAGAGCTTTTGGCCGTTGGCGTGCTTCGATGGGCTCTGCAATGCCCTGTCCGTCTTTACCTAAACCTCTACCTTCTTGATAACCCATTTTTGCCATCATTTTCGAGCCAAAACCTGTGGTGTGCATCTCAAATGCACCGTATTCGATTGAGTTGGTCACAACCTTTGTTTCATGGACGACGGTGGTTGTTTGGGTTGCTTCAATTGATTTTTCCTCAACTTCTGTTTCAGAATGCATGATACCACTTGAAACAAAGGAGACAGGAAGAGCCGCGTAGGAGCCTGTTTTCTGATCCCTTCTTTTCTTGCTGGTGTCTTTTTGCCCACGTGGATTTACCGGGGTTTTAAACACTTTGCTTGGGCCAGATTGTCCACCACTACCCTTTGAAAAGTTCTTGGCTGCATTTACATCCATTCTATGACTTGGTAAACCGGTGACTGTGAAATCAGAGTCCTCGTCATCAGCGCCTATCAACTGAATGTTCAAAAATTGGAAATCTCATAGTCAGACAGAAACAATGCATCTTTACAGAACGTTTATGAAAGGAATATTATGTAAAGCAAACAATTGAACTCTTCAGAAGACTGGAGGCATTAACATAACCTTCTCCAAACGAATTTTATCACTGGCTGATGGCATAGCCGTATGTTGTGTCTTGGTAACTGTCACAAACCTGGAGAAAGGAACACGGGTGACTTCAATGAGTACAATTTTCTTCCCGTAGCAGTATTACAGCTAAAATACACGTCCAAAGGACCAAGCAGTCAAATCAAGTGGACGTGCACGAGCCACGTATAACAAAGGCAGAACTCTGTTTACGATTTCTAATCTTCTCCTAAAAAGCTTTTACATTACTAATATTCACATCTTGACGTAAAATGCCTTCTACCCATAGAATAAGTTGTCAAAATAACCTATAATTATCACAACTAAGGCCACCAGAATAGGTCTCGAAAATAAAGAAATGCCACAATGTTCAAATCCACTTTTTCTAAACTAAGAAGGTTTTGGAACATCAGGAAATACATCTGTAATTACACATCTTCCCTTTTATACATTCTTTACATGTTGAGTGAAAGTTACCCATTTGATTATCTCTGAAATTCACATCTGAAAGCCCTAAAAGGGAAAGAGATCCTACCTCTTCTTGCCAGAACCTTGACAACCGCTTCGCAGGCGGTATATTGCTGCTAATCTCTGAACCTGTGCATGTTAGCACTGAGTGTCAAAACAAGAGATATATAGTCGGTATCTCATTGAACTCATAGAAGACACTCGACTGAACGACAATTACTCCCTTCCTATTGCAAGCTATTGTCATGAAGTTGGTTGGTGTACTTGCCCCTTCATTCTCAAACAAACAATGTTCCACTTTTTCATAAGAACGGGCAAAATAAGCTCAAATAAGTAAAATATCAATATGTATAAAATTTTACAGCTTTCCAACACAAAGAAGCAGGCACCAGAAGAATCCAAAATATTATACACTACATCCGTTTCAATTTGTTTGTCTTACTTTCCCTTTTAGTTATTTAAAAAAGAACGGCTCTTCCCGATTCTGGTCTAACTTTCCATGTGGCATGTCAAGACCACAAGATTAAAATGCATTTTGATACATTCTATGCATCTTTAGTCCAAGACCACAAGATTCAAAAATCATCTTTACTTTCTAGAACTCTGTGTCCAGTCAAAATCAGTTAAACAAATTGAAATGGGGAGAGTAAGAAGTTTTTCCTTGTTATATGATTTTCTGCTAATTTATTTTCAACCACACACGAGATAATACCTACTTGAGTAAAACAGCAGCAGTATCATATTGGCACTTAATGAATATTATTTGTGTTTTCAAGGTATGTTGAAAATAAAAATGAGAAGTTACAGGATTACACGTAGATAAGTTAAACACTTTATTTCCTGAACATAGGTAGGACAAAATACTATACCTGAGAACAATCACGTGGATACATTGGTTGGAAAGAGAACATATCAGCTCCATCCAAAACCATCTGTTGCAGTTTCTACATTTCAAGAGAGGAAATTTCAATAAAAAAGGAAAAGAGGATCATAGCTTTTGCATAGATCTACTCAACATCAGTTTGGTTTCGTTGATTTTGATGCACTGTATTTTTACTATGGACTACAGTACTCGGAAGATGAAAATTTCAATAACAACGCAACAAAGGGGTTCCCCATCCTGTACACTGTCAAGACATACATAGGTCTTCCAAGGTAGGGAAAAAGCATTTTCTAGGAGCTAAGAGAGCAGCTATAAAAGTCTAAATGACCTACAAAATTAGCCAACTTAAAGGCAGCGACAGTGGTTTGTATTTGTTTCAGAGAAGCTAACTCAGCTACAAAAGGAAATAATATGAAAAAGGGCATAAAAGTATCTCAATGAACATCCAATTGCAACTTCACTTTACACCATTATCATATGCTCATTGAGTTATTAAACCAGCTGAGATGAACGAAACCATAAATACAAAGAGGAAAAAACAAGACAACGATCAATTAAAAGAAGTTATGTTTCATGTCAGCAGATAGGTGATGTTTAAAGACCACTTGATGAGTGATTCAAGAACTTCACATTACTGTTATGTCAATGTTTAGGCAAGAGATGATGTTTTCTATTTCATTTCAACTTTTTTTTTTATCCTGAATCTAAAGACAAGGGAAACTGTCTTAATTTGATTAGGAACCTCCTAATCTACAACCCTCTACCAACAAGTATTTGCAGTAAAATTTGGTTATGCAACTATCTGCAGTACCTTCTGATTCGCTCATGACCTGGTTCCATCTTACAGGTTAACAATACAAACAAAATCAACATAGAAACAGGACGAATGTACAGACTTCAGAGCAAATATGTCAGCCTAAATATAAAAGAGAGCTCAAAACTGAAATGCGCAATTCTTTTTTTAAGAAAAAGTAAACAGATGAGATAATTTTCATACAACTAAATTTCTCACTGACAAAGCTATTAAACAGGAATTCTAGGAAATATGAACTCACGTGCTTGTCATTAATTCCAGAAAAACTTTCACAAGCTAAACCATACCCCAACATATTTTTCCATAATCAAACCAATTAAAGAATCTAGTAAGAAATGTCAAAAAGACGGATCTGCATAGCAGCAGCAGTTGACACGACCCATATGGTGGAAAGACAAAAGCAACAAACCACTAGACTCCGAGCAAGGGAAATAATTTCAAGATCTTACTGAATTTATTCTCTGAAGATCAACACCTCGGCGGAGCATTCTCTCTCGACGCTTCAAAGCCATCATCTCCTTACGATGTTTCTTCTTAGCACCTGAAAACATAAGCTAGGAGTATATACAGTGGAGTTGAAGGCACATGGTCAATATACAAAAAAAAAAGGTGAATAGAGAAAACATGACAGTAAAATCACAGTGAGAGAATTCCAGGGGAACTTTATCCTCTTCCAATCCAAGAGAGTAATAAATTATATGTACTTGAAATTTAATGGATAAGCATAAGCAAATTTAAAATAAAGAGAAAGCATATTGTCGCAAGTCAGTATAGGGCAGATATCTTTACCTGGAATCCTCCCAAAATTTTTACTCTTATGAGACTCAAATGGCCATGACTGAGGAAATTTGGCTGCATGTTTCTTTTTCCCTGAAACTGTTCTCGAGTCCTTTAAAAACATAAGGTCATCCAAATCAGATCCCCGGGCTTGCTTAGCAGAAGTAGATTTCTGACCTCCTCGGTACTTTCTCTCTTTTTGAGTCTTCTTCATCCCATACTCTCTAGAAGCCTCCTGAAGATCAATTCCACCCAACTTCTCCACGGTTTCATCTAAGCTATCATCAGAACAGCTACTAGGAACTTGTCCAACCAACTGTTTAACATCAATAACATCGCACATTCCACCAGTGCCTTTGAAATAATCTGCAGCAACCTCTTCATCAACATCCGAATCACTATCAGACGAGCCATCACTTTCAGATGATCCCTCAGATTCTGACGAACAAGAACTTCCATCCTCAGATGAAATGTCTTCACCATCACCATCACTTTCCTCATCTGATACATCTTGAGTGTATAGTCTAAGCCCCCCAATAGACAAAAATCCCTCATTTTCTACAGACGATGACATCTCAGCTGGCAGGTGGTCGTCCTTCCCGATGCTGGCACCACCAAGGAAGCCACCATCAGCACCCATATCCTCATCAGAAAATGAAGACTCAAAAGAAGGATTTTCCTTCTCTTCCTTGGATGAAAATTCAACTCCTCCATGTGTTGTTTCTGCTTCTTCATAGAATCCCAATCCTCTGTGCGAACTCTCATCCAGTGAGAAACCAGCACTATAATCTCCAGCATAGCCAGCTTCATTAGAATCTTTATTTTGTCTGACGTCTAGAGATAAAGGGGTAGTGCAATCATAAATATATCCTTCATTTTGAGGTTCCTTACTTGGGCCTTCATCTACGAAGGCAACAATTTGAGTTTCCTTTGTATCAACCAAAACAATAGGATGTTCCAAATCCAACTTGTTATCTTTTCCTCCACTATGTTCCACATCTGAACCTATCTGGAAAAAGGCACAGAGTAACTTCATCAGCAATGCAAATTATTGCAATTTTTTTTTAAAAAAAGGTAACAGATTTTTTATAAATAAATAAGTAGCCTTGGCACAGAGATTGTAGTGCAAGTTTTGTTTTTTGTTTTATGGCCAGGTTGTAGTGGGCATAGTTTAGCTGGGTAAAAGTGTGATTTGTTCTATTATCCCTTCACAGTTGAAGAGTCCTTCGATTACAAATGGCTGCACGAACAAGAGCACCAACTACAAGAAATCCACCAATCAACATGTTGGTGCAAACAACGACAGTTGTGTACCATAGTCATAAGCTAGAAATGGATAAGGTGGCATGAAACGCATAAGGCGAGCTATAACAATTGTTAAAGAGCCTAAAATAGCTAAGCTAAGATATAACTGAGCATGCCTTGAGGCCCTTGATAAATGAAATTGAAAAACGATAAACGAATGTGAAGGGTAGAACTGTAGTCTGCAAATTATGGCAATCTTGTCAGAAATTACCATAAGAAGGGATAAATAGCTGAAAACTAAACTCTCTATGATCAATTTAAGGAAATACTAATCCTTAATACATACTGCACAGATAATTTGCAACATCCAAAAACAAATACACTCATAGCATCCAATCCCATCAGAGGGAACAAGCAAAAAATCCAAACATCTAGTCCTATCTTTTTATCACAGCTGAATTTCCTGTCTTTAGCCAATATCAACAGAGATCAACTAAATATTTGATTAAGACCCAAATTATTAGGCTAGAATTCGTGTTCAGGACTAAAAATAATCCTTTGAACTACAGAACTTCACCTCCAGAAACTATGAGCCCGTTTGGATGAGCTTATTTTTTTTGGCTTATAAGCCAAAAGCCAAAAGCTAGAATTAGCAAAGTTACGTGAAAAGCGTCTTCTTGTTTTTTTATAGATACCCGACCATGGATGTCACGAGTCCATTGGCATAGGGCAGGGTAGAGCTCGGCGGAGGGTTCGAGAAATCAAGACAAACCGGGCACTACGGTAAGACGTGTATTTTTATGTTTTGATTAATGCTTTCGTAGTGAATGTTCCCTTTGATCCGATCGGTTCGGGGGGCACTTGAGTCAGCCGCCGGGAATACGTCTTCCAAAAACGACTTTTATTCTCGTCCGACCAAAAGGGGCAAGTTTTCTTATAGGATCCACCCTCCCAACAAAAAAAAGAATTCTCTCAGTTCTATGCGACAGCGCAATTAACCCGCCGCCGCATATGTCGAAAACCCACACACTTTTTTTGCCTTAAAAGCATTTAAAATAAGCCCATCCAAACGGGCACTATACCTCATTAGATGTGTATAGTTCCTCCACAAACAAAACACAACATTTATCTTCCCTAAAGATTCACCCTTTAAACCTCTAACAATAATATGATGCACAGATATAAAGGCATCATTCCTAGCCAATATTCCAACAACAACAACATACTAAGTGTAATCCTACAAATAAAGTCTGCCGCAGCGTAGAATGTACGCAAACCTTACCCCGGCTTTTGTGGAGGGTAGAGAGGTTGTTTCCACTAGACCCTCGGCTCAAAAGAAGTGAAATCAAAGAGATCATCATTCACCAATGACCTTAAATTATTCATTATACAGTAAAAGTCCAATCTTTTTGACAATTAGCTAAACTAAAAATGCCTCATTAGATGTGCATAGTTCCTTTACAACCAAAACACAACATATACCTTCCCTAAAGATTCACCCTTTAAACAAGGATATAAAAGCATTCCTAATCAATATTCCATTTCCATAAAATTATCTGGGTGATCATCATTACCCACCCAGCGTAATCCCACAATTGGGTTTTGAGGAGGATAGAGTGTATGCAGACCTTACCCTTCCCTCGTAGAGATAGAGAAGTTGTTTCTGATAAACCCTCAACTTAAATAAAGCATCCCAAACAGTTTGAAAAAAGGGGACACAAATTGGGAGCAATAACGAAATAATGTGATATGGGAAGCATTACATAACAAAACGGAGAAGATCAGTAACGATAACAAAATAATGCAATAATCGGAACACAAAAACACCAGTTAATAAACATTATCCAATGACCTTAGAGTATCCATTCTTCAATAAAAATTCAATCTTCAAGAACGAACTACACTAAAAAGGCCTCTGAATCAACAACAGACATACCCTAACCTACTCCTTTATAAAACACCGAGGAAAAAGTCAATCTTTTACCATTATCCAAAACATAAACATACCACTGAATCTGCAGAAGGATACACATAACGGATCTCATTTCTTCTACTTCTCTTCGGTTCGCTTGTCGAACCCGAAGCATTCTTCGAGCTACTAACAGCTGCATTACGATTCCTTGATTTAACATTTTCACTCTTCAAATTTCTCCCTAAATTCCACAAATAAATAAACAATTTCAGCATAAATAAACACACGCACACACACACATTTATGCTTCCCCTCCGTCCCAAAATACTTGTCACAATTTCCTTCCAAAGAGTCGAACTATACAAACTTTGATCAACATTAAGACTCATACGAAAACAACAAGATACACAGTGTATTCATCCCTTCGGCGAAAAATTACATGTTTATACGTGGTTAAAATTATTTTATATATATATCTGTTTGGCCATGAAAATTATTTCCTTTTTTCCGAAAAGTTATTCCACTTTAGTGAAAAAAGTGAAAACAAGATGCGTTTGGCCATGAAAATTCCAAATACAATTCTGTAATTGTATTTGGAAAAGTAAAAATAAGTTTTACTTGTTTTCACTTATACTTCTCACACAAAATTTCAAAAACAACTTTTAATTTATATTCATAGCCAAACACAACTCCAACTCCGGAAAATTATGATTTTCATGGCCAAACGGGCCATAGTAAATGTTGAACCCCCTTCAGATAGTTCGTGTGTGCATTTTTGAACCCCTAAATGAAAATCTTGGCTTCACCACTCCCAGACAGTGGGAGTCCGAAGAGTGTACGCAGTCCGTACCATTACCACAGAGGTCAGGTAGAGAGACTGTTTCCAAAAAAAATATATAATTCCATATAGTTTTTGAATATCTAAATTTTAATTTAGCTTTGAAAATTAGTCACATTGACTCTCGGAAAGCAAACATTTCAATTTGAAAATTAGTCAAATTAACTCTCAAAAAGCGAACATTTCAATTAAAAATTAGTCAAAATCGATTCTCGAAAAGAAAACACTTTGAAAATTAGCCCAATTAACTCTCAAAAAGCGAACATTTCAAAAATTAATCAAATTAACTCTCGAAAAGCAAACACACTAACAATTAATCATATTAACTCTCAAAAAGCGAACATTTCAAAAAAAAAAATCGTCAAATCGACTCTGGAAAAGCTAACACTTAGAAAATTAGTCAAATTAACTCTCATAAAGCTAAAACTTTGAAAATTAGCTAAATTAACTCTCATAAAGTGAACATTCTAAAAATTAATCAAATTAACTCTCGAAAAGCAAACACTTTCAAAATTAATCAAATTAACTCTCAAAAAGCGAACATTTCAATCAAAAATTAGGCAAATTAACTCTCAAAAAGCAAACACTTTCAAAATTAATCTTCAAAAATTAGTCAAATTGAATCTCGAAAAGCAAAACACTTTAAAAATTAGACAAATTAACTCTTAGAAAGCGTAGCAAACATTTCAATTTTCAATCAAAAATTAATTAAATTAACTTTCGATAAGCGAACAATGAGAGTTAAGATTAAGAGAAAAACCTGAAGGAGGAGAATTGAAATCGTCCCAATCGGACAACACTCCACCTTCAACGAACAAGCCCCGACCAGAACCCGAATTAGTCGGGTTTCTCGGTTTCCGGTTTTTCGGTTTGTTGGATCTTTTTCGGTTATTTCCTCCCATTTTTTGGAGCAACGGCAGTGTACGGTGGCGGAACGCCGTGGACGGCGGAGAGAGATCGGAGGTGATATTTTTGGATTGTAAAGAAGGAAAAGAAGATATGGTGAAGAGGCTGGATTCAGTGTGGTGAGGTGTTTGTTTTCTTATGGTGAGGTTGAGCTGAAAATGTTGTACTTTTGGAGGTGATTTTGCTAGCTGATGGGAATTATACGTCTATTTTTTTTGGGGGGCGGGGGTGGTTTTCAAGTCTCAGTCCGACAGGTCAAAGACTAATCCTTCAAAGATGGAGCTTCATTTAAGGGTTTATCACTGGTCAATTGATTGTTATATGCATAAGGTGGGAATCGAACTCCGACACTTGCTTAAGCAACCTAGTGAGCTAACTACTACGCCAACCAAGCTTGGTTTATTATACGTCTATTTGTGATCTCAAATAAATAGTTTTTAGTATTATTTCATAAGTGTATTATTTTTTATTAACTAGTCATGTATTATTTTATTTTATTATTTATTTTAATATTTTTTATATTTGTTACACTATTATCTATTCTAAGTCGAGGGTCTATCAAAAACAGTTTTTCTACTTCATCTAAAGTAGTGGTATAGACTGTATACACTTTATCCTCTCATCTCTTTGTGGGGATACACTAATATGTTGTTGTTGCTGTTGTGTATCAGTTATGCGACTATTTAGAGGTTAAGCTGAAAATGTTGTATGTTTTGAGGTACAAATGGCTTATTGAGGCTGCATATTGATCGATGCGGTTAGGTTTTGAAGTTTATTGGTTCGACTTATCGATTATCGATTTGTAGATGTGTTAAACTGTTGTATAACATTAAGATATTGATTTGCTGATTATTCATTTATTGGTTACTCTGTCGATTTTTTGTATTATCTAGCTGTGTGTTGTATCATTTTTTTTTTGTTTATTTTTATGTTTTTTTGTTTGTATACTGTTATTTGTCCTGAGCCGAGGATCTATTGAAAATAGTCTCTCTACTTTATTTGAGGTAGTGGTATGAACTGCGAACATTTTATCTTTCCGCGATTCCATTTTGTGAGAATACACTGGGTGTGTTGTTGGTGTTATGTATCGGTTATGCGACTATTTAGAGGTTGAGCCGAAAATGTTGTATGTTTTGTGGTACAAATGGCTTATTGAGGCTGCATATTGGTCTATTCGATTAGATTTTGAAGTTTATCGATTTGTAGACATGTTAAACTGTTGTGAAACTAATAAAATATTAATTTTTTGATTATCAATTAATCAATTAATCAGTTATTGATTGTTATCGATTCGATTATTGATTTAACCGTTAAAATTTTACACAAGAAACTATATCATTGAAAATAGAGAAAATACATCATTTCCCTCCTCAACTTGTCGCCAAAAATTACTTTAGCACTTAAACTTAACTTATAATTATTTACCCCCCTTAACAACTTTCAACTAAATTTTTTACCACTCTAATTGATGATGTGACAAATTTTTTAAAAATCAGCGCGTAAAAAACTTAAAAAATGTGAAAAAAGTGGGGTCTACCTTTTAAATTTTATAAAGTTTCTTTCTTTTTATATATAATAATAATAAGAAGAAGAAGAAGAAGAAGAAAACATCTTCTTCAACCCCGCCCCTCCTCCCACTCGTTCCCCTCGCCCCTCACCCCTCACCCCCATCTCCAACACATCGTTATAACATTGAATTTAATTTTTTTTCCTTTCCAACAATGAATCGGAATATTTGTCAATTCCTTGTTAATTTTGATTGTTAAAAACATTGAGGGAGTTAGAATTGAAGGTTGAAATAATATTTTAATGGAGGAAAAATCTTAAATTGATTTGAGATTTTATGTATTGATGTGTTTTTGTGATCATGTACTTGTATTTAGTCCATTGTTGGATTTGCTCAAGTTAATTCAAGTCAATTTTTCATTTGATGAACAAAAAAAAAAATTCATTGAAAAGCTTGCAACAATGGAGAAAGGAGAAGAAAAAGGGGTGTGGCTATTTGAAGAAGAAGAAGGAACGGGGAAGGGGGTCTGCTGAAGAATAAGAAGAATGAATCTGGGTGGGGTGGGGGCTGTGAATAAGAAGGAAGAGAGGGGTGTGGGGGCTGTGAAGAAGAAGAAACGGGTGGGGGGAGGGTCTGTTTAATATATATATATATATATATATATATATATATTCCTTTTAAAAAAAAAAATATAAAAAGTATGTGTGTGGAATATTTTTTTTTTTAAATTACAATTTCTTACGTGATAATGACATGACACTGATGTAGCATTGATTTGGCAATGACTAGGCGCGTGTGTAGTGCACTCTCCGTTGTAAGAGTGAGATTTTGATTTTGAGGTTGAAATTAATTCACTTGAACGTTGTTAAGGGAGTAAATAATTGCCTGATTAGTTTAGAATATAAAGTTAGTTTTGCTGCCAAGTTGAGGGGGGATTTGATGTATTTACTCTAATAATAATGATTATTTTTATTATTGACAGATTGCACATTAGTTGACAGATTGCTTCTTTCTCAAAAGTAAACACCGACACCTTGTAGAATAACCCAGAGTTTGAGATAACCGATAATGAAAGTATGAAACTAAACTCTAAGTTAAGGACTTTATATAACGAATGCTATAAATATAATTTATTAATTTATTATTTGGATATCGATTAACCCATTAAGCAAAAACCTCGAACCGTTAATAACCGATAATTTTTTATTTTGTTTTAAAAAAAAGGAAAAAAGGGACAAAATTCTTATCGAAACCTCTACTCTAATAATTCATTATTGATTAAACAATAACTATTTTTCACTTTGGGTTATTGATTTTGGTTTGATTTTGACAATTCTAATTGTGTGGGGGTTGAGATTGTTTAAATGTTAGTTATGGGTGTTATGTGTAAATATAAAAAGTATGAGGAATCTACTTCGAGATATGCTAACATGAGCATGTTCTTGCCTTTGAAAGTAAGCATAAAATAACGAATATTTGGAGCTAAAAGGGGAAAAAATATTATAGGAATTTTATTTTACACTCAATGGCGTATTTAAATCTAACTCCAACTAAATTAGATTAATTCAATTTTACATCGTGTAAGTGAAATATATTATTTAACAAAATTTTCATTGACTAGACTACGAGATCTCTGTTCAAGGATAAAAAATTCTTATTCATCACATCATACTTCTTGTTGACGGACAAGTGAAACTTAATTACTCTAGTAACTAAATATTTTTATTATCAATTAATAAATTGAGAATTCAAATTAGCTTAAAAGATAAATAAGAATACTATCTTTATTTTTCTGGTTAAATTATAAGAAAATAGAAATTTAACCAAAAGATATCGTTGTTGGTGAAATTAGAAAATGGAAAACCTTGTAATGTTTTCAAAAATTTTGCCTACTTTTTGAAAGAGAGAAAAATCGAGAGATGGCTTTAATAAATAATACTTTCTGGATTCTATTTTTATGTGTTATTGTTACTTATTAGTTCATTTCAAAAAATAGTATTTAAAATTAATTTAAATTCAATGGCATGTTTATAGTCAAATAACTTTAGGGAATGAGTAAGATTGCAAGTTTTTGAAAAGTTCTTTTGTTTTTAATCTTTTTCTCAACCGACATTGGATAAATTGAAACGAAGGAGGTATATGATATTTTGTTTACAATAGCGTTGTGTTAGGAAAATAGTAGAATGTTGATACTGAACAGAAATACAATAACAAAACTTATCACAGAAATATTTGTTACGACTTTTGTTGCCTTAAAAACAATTTTGGTTCAATAAAAATGTAAATTCTTGTGGTTAGTTGCTTCTCAAGTTTCAATGTAACTATATACAGTCGTCATAGAAAGTTTGAAGTTTGCACAAAACTATGTAACATAGTTGAACAGAGCAAGTGTGTTTGTCCAAAAAACAAAAGGAAAAGAAGAAGGAACTTTTTTTAATGCGTTGACAAGAGAGATCTGGACCTATAAATAGATAAGATGACAACATTGGATATTAAAGTTAGTATAAATCACATAAATTTCATGCTCTATGAAAGTAATTACATAATATACCGGATGCATTTTCTCTCTCCATGCTATTTGACAACTACTTATACATTAATATTTACCTTATACGTTTCTGTAATGTATGAGGTAAACTGTTTTTCCTACAAATATGGAAATAAAATCTAATACCATTATTATCTCACCCCATTAACGGCATAAATCAATGCACAAATTTAATGGATGCATGAAAATAGTAACTGATTCTCAAATTCTAAATTATATTACTACATGACCACAATTTTACTCTTGGGTTTCCATTTTTTTTTTTTATCTATTATTTTGCCAATTGCAAATCAAATTCAGAAAACTAGTAAAACATGAGTTTCAGTGCGTCTGCCAACATCAATTATGAACATCGCTATATTGTTGAGGCATTCAGGATCTTGGCTTTCAGAAATACTTTATGAACAATACAAAAGTGATGGTATTGTTGTTTCAGAAAGTATCACATTCTGTAAATTGATCTCGACGATTGCTATGGAATTAAATATTGACAAAGGTCGAAAAAAATTGAAATAAAATACATTATTGAAGGCAATTCGTCTTCTATTATTATACGGAACGATAATGGAGTTAGAGTTTACATTGAGTTGAAGAAAAGTTTTTCTGGTTTTGTGAACTATCCTTTGTGTGTTTCAACATTTGAAAAGTCAAACAAAGAGATAGAGTTCGATGGTAAAATCGGTGCTGTTATTTGTCTTGAAGGAACTGATTCAGATGCGACTGCTTTAACAGTAGTTGAAACGGAAAATCAGTATTCTTTATACGTTCCAGAATTTGATGTGAAAACTTTATACAAGTCAGAACTTAATGTTGTACAGTTTAATATGTAACCTTAACAATTGCACGTTGAAATTTTATAAAAGCATTAACATGTATAATACAATCACATACACTAAAACAAACAACATTTTCACATGTATGTGAAATCTTTATACAAGTCATAATTTAATCATATACAATTTCGCATTTAACCTTAGCAACTGTATATTTAAAACTTATACATAGAATAGAAAGTATAAGATAATCATATACTGTAAATAAAATAATAGCTTCACATGTATGTGAAAACTTAATACAAGTCATAACTTAATCTTATACAGTTTCAAAACGTAATCTTAACAAAATGTATAATGTAATGTTATACATTGAATAATAAGTGATGCCATTTTTCAAATAACCTTAACAAGTGAATATTGTAAGCTTATACATATAAAAGAATGTATAATGTAATCTTATATACATTCAACAAAACAACATTTTCACAAAATATGTGTAAACCTTACACAAGTCAGCTTATAATCTTCAACAGTATAACATGTATGTGAAACTTTTTTGGACTACAATAATTTTACGTGTATGGTAATCCCAAAATCTTTATATTATATAGATAGTGATTGTCAAGATTTAAAGCATAATTCAGAAATATCTGTCATATTGAAATCTTGATTAAAAGCTAAAAAAAAATAGACTAGTTATTTTCCAATTTGCACACAGAGAAATCCTTGTAAGACCATTTACCCATCCATAATTGCAATTCCCCTGCCATTTGGACACCATTAGTAGTTGCATTATTGTCAAAAATTGTCTTCATCAGTTTCTTCATTGTTTGGCAAACTGTATAGGGACTGTGCAGATTTGATAGGGAACTCCAGTCCAGTATTTGTAATCCACCTACACCATTTTAAAGATCCTCACATGTTTTTTATATTCAAATATATTGTTAAGCTTGCTGAATATAGGCTCAACTAATTAAATAAAGATTAGATAATATTTGTATCTGAAAGCAATATTCTATACCTTCAACATTCCAATCAATATCTGCAAAACTGTCGTCCTCATAGAGTTTCATATTTAACCATAGTAACTGTATATTTAAAACTTATACATAGAATTGAATGTATAAGATAATCATATACACTAAATCAAACAACAGTTTTCCATGTATGTGAAAACTTAATACAAGTCATAACTTAATCTTATATAGTTTCAAAATGTAATCTTAACAACATGAATAATGTAATGTTATACATGTGATAATATCTGATGCCTTTTTTCAATTAATTACCTTAACAAATGAATACTGTAGTCTAGTACATACAAAAGAATATATAATGTAATCTTATACATTCAACAAAACAACATTTTAACAAAAAAGGTGTAAACCTTACACAAGTCATCTTATAATCTTAAACAGTATAACATGTATGTGAACACCTTACATGTATGTGAACACCTTATACAACTCGGTATAATCTTAACAAATGTATAAGTAATCCTTATATATAGCAGAAACGTTGTAGTCGTGGTCTTCCCGAATCATCAATCTTTTTCTTACTTGATGATTTTGAAGCTTTCTTGTTTGAACTTGAACCGACACCTTCCATCAATTTCTTCATTTTTACTGGGTCGTTACGCTGCTTCGATCGATTCTCTGCGAAATTTGGTTCTTCGTAATCAAAAGAACCAGGAACAAAATCAACTATGGGGATAGTTTGTTCTTGACGATCTAACTAAAGCTCGGACCAGACTCCATTGCAAAGATTATACTTTACGGATTAACCAATTTCAACTAAATAACAAAATAAGCACAGATCTAACTTTGAAATATATGGAAAAATCCGATAAATTTCAACTCTAACAATGGTATTGAATTCGAAAATCAGATACTTTTATAAGTACATACATGCAATAAAAAAAATAATCCAAATTTTATTTGGTAAAGTTGAAAAAAAAACTAACCTTAAACTTAGATTAAGAAGATAAACTTTGTTCAGTTACCACTAACCAAATTGAAATTCCTCTCTTCATGCTGGCTTAATTTGAGGCGTAAACAAAGGACCAAAGATATGGAGCAAAAAAAGGTGGAGAAATAAGGAGGAAAATACGCTATTCTGATATGTATAAGGCTGATGAGAGAGACATAGTAAAGTTAAGGGATTTTGTGTAATAAATATGGGGTTTATGTAATTACTATTCAAAGATGGGATTTTATGTAATATTTAATTTTTAACTTGTGTATATATGTAATTTTTAGTTAGATAGGTCGGGCCCTAGCGACGCATGGGTGGAATTTTGATGGTAAAGAAAATAATATTAGTAAGTGAAATAGCAAGTCATGTCATGTTATAGTTAAATGATACAACGTTATGCTTCATATTATGTGAAATCAATTGTTACGTTGTTAAGCCTTACTTATTTGTACAAATTGTAAAAGTATTACATATTGATACTATAACATTTGTTGGTACAAAAAATGTCAAAGCTGAAAAATGTGAATTCGATATATAGTTGTTGGCATAAGAGCATGGCAGGCTCGTGGTTGGTCATAGAAACACCATTAGCATTGCTAATCTGCAAAGAGATGCGTAAAGCTTGATTTTCTGCAAGACGGCATTGGAGGACAAACCCCACAGCTGTTTATCTGTTCCTCCCTCAAATTACCTGGAGATCAAAAATTAAGTTTTTCGACTAACATTTCCAAAAGCTTGAATTATTAATGTTTCTAAGTTTCCTTCTTAGAAATGAGTTCAGTTTGATAGAGTAAACAAGAAGGCATCAAAGCAGAATTGGAAGGTAGTTGTGAAGTGATTGAAACTGAAGTTTGAAGCCAATTAAATATATGTACCTTTGGGTAATTGTTCCACAATCTGAGAAGCAGCTAAGCAAGAAAGATGTTCTCCTCAAACAGTTAAAACTTTCTGTAAGAAAATATTCTCAAAACAGATGAATCAATGCCTGCTTACCCAAAAACGGAGTCTGAAATCTTTGAAGAAAACAAACTCAAGAGGTCACGAGTTTAAGCTGTGGAGACAAAATGCAGGGTAAGGCACATTTATGAATGTAGTGCTTATAGTTATCATATACATAAAAATACACCTGATTTAGGACTGTTAATGTCCTCCAACAGATAAGACACGCTATTAGCTTTCTATGACTTAATCGCGCGGCATGTTCTGTGTATCTAGAAAGTTTGTTACTGAATAAGCTGTGAAGTTTAGGGATTCGTTGGTTTCATGAAAAACAAAGAAACAAGGGATAGTGTTAAGGGGTTCAGCTGAAGCAAAATTGCTCAACCTGTGAAGATGTGTTATGACAGCAAATCATCTATCCAGTGTTCCGTCAAATCTATCATCAATGAATGTACTAAACATATAGACTTTGATTGTCATTTTCTGAGGGAGAAGATACGACAAGGTGTTATTAACAGTCATTACGTAAGACATTATTATCCCTGATATACAATCTTGCTATCTTGTTTAGTGCTATCCACGACGTATTATATGTTTATTAGGATTGGTCTAAAGGCATCATATCCATGGATTCACCATATTTATGTAAGGAATGGCAGTAGAAAGTTTGCTATACTTTAATTCCGGATTCTTTATCCTGGAACACCCAACTAACATGACAAATTAATTAGTGTAGATGAAATTACTTAGACAGCAAAGACATATTTAGAAGAAACAACTTTATATAATTAGATTAAATGCGTATCTATCGAGTTAGCAGCTTGAATATATTAGCAAATAATCAACCTATATTTACATGTAACATTTCTAAAACTATGAAGTTCGATCTGATCTATTTTTACATTGAATTAAGCATGCTTAGCTTACAGTTAATATCAATGAAAATGAACTGTAATTCTGTTTTAATCAAGCTAATTAAATGATAGGAAGAAAAATCTAATGAAAGCACGTAGAAAGCTAAGGATTATAACTTTGAGGAATTCCAACTAATTATATGTTTAGAAGACGAGACATCATATACATGCATTTATATTATAGGATTACTAATAACATGAGTAGTTGTGAAGTGATTGAAGCTGAAGTTTGAAGCCAATCAAATATATGTACCTTTGAGTATATGCGATGAGTATTTTTAGGGTAATTCTTACATAATTGTCTCAGAATCTTCGAAGCAGCTAACTAAGAAAGATGTGCTCCTGTAAGGAAATATTCTTAAAACAGATGAATCAATGCCTGCTTACCTAAAAAATGAAGTCTAAAATCTTTGAAGAAAATAAACTTGTTAATTACAACCTGTTTCATAGAATAACAACACTTAAACGTAGTGGTGAACAAAAGAAGATTGCTCATATACCAAACTACTTTTTCAAAGTAATTAACGATGAAAACTCACCACAAGTGCAGGAACAGCTGAAGCGACAACAGAAAAGATAATCCATCAAAACTTGTTAGAACAACCTGAAATGAAAGTTTAAGGTAAAAGGAAAAATTGTTAAAATAAAAACACATGCAAAATCAAACAATCAATAAAAACGAAAGTTAATCCAGCTGATAATTGATACGAAGAAGAAATTATGAAAGAAAACAGGGAAAAATACCACTTTCTGTTTAATCTTTGTCCATAAGACATGCAACCACAAAAATTAAAACACAGATAGATAAAGAAACATAATCACAATCAAGAACTCAATATCGAAGAAAATCATACCCAGCTGAAAATCCTGATACATATATAATCACAATAGAGAATAGAAATACACGACTTCAAAAAAAAAAAAAATTCACTCATTGGCGCCAAAGCAAAATTAGGGCCAAAAAGAAGAAATTATTTAAACAATAATACATGCAAAATAAAAAATCAGGTTCATTATATATAAATTAAATCATACAACTAGTGAAACCGCAATAAGCTAACACTTGATTGCATTAAACATTTTTTGTGCAGATACAATCGATTTTATGAAAAAAAGAGAAATTGTTAAAATAATAATACATGCAAAATCAAAAAATCAGTAAAAATGTAAGTTAATCCAGCTATTAATTGGTACGAAGAAGAAATTATGGAAGAAAACAGGAGAAAATATCACTTTCTGTTTAGTCTTTGTCTATAAGAGACATGCAACCATAAAAACTAAAACACAGATAGACATAGAAACATAATCACAATCAAGAACTCAAAATCGAAGAAAATAAACAACAAAATTCAGCGAAAACATAGAAAATGAAACATAATCACAATCAAGAACTCAAAATCAAAAAAAAATAAACAACAAAATTCACGGAAAACATAAAACAGGAAAGAGAAAGAGGACTGTACTAGGTGCTTCATAGATTAACATAAGAAATCATTTTTTTTAAATTGTACAAGCAGAACTCAGATAGCTTTATATATATACAGGAACTTTAGTAGAGTTATATATACACGAATTTTAGAGGCTGTTTGGCGATGAAATTTTTTCCCTTTTTTCCAGAATTTTTTTCTGGAATTGAAAATTGTGGTGTTTGGCCATGAAAATTCAGAAAATAAGTTCGAAAATTTTTTCTGAAAAGGGAAAACAAGTTTTTGGTGTTTTCCCAATTTTTCAACTCCAATTTCAACTTTTATTATTATTACATATAACCCCAATCTTTTAAATTTTTACATAAAACTCTCCTTATAACATTACTTTTTCAATATTAAGTATATACCAGTTTTAAAAACTAAGATAATTATAATTTCAAACTTAATGCTATCCTAATTAATATATATCTCTTTTTCTCTCTCATCATTATTTTTCTCCCTTATTTAATACATTATTTTACTGCTAATGATCCTAATAATAATAATAATAATAGTAGTGTAGTGTACTACTACTACTTCTATTGTGATACAGACGTTTAAGAAATTATAGTCGTGTAATTAATAATGGATAATCGTTTTCTTTATTTATGGAATTAATAAAGTTGTAGCAGATTAGTTTACCACTGCCACAAATTATTCTCATTTTTAATTTGATTATATATATTATATTGTGTACATCTTTATTATACTATTTAAATATAAATATTTTATACCATATATATGCTAAAATATAAATCGGTGATACATATTTTTCATAAAAAAACATGTCTAATTTAACAAATTTATACCTTAAACTACAACTGGTACCTTTATATACCATAATCTTTCATGTATAAGAAAATTAAAGAAATAAATTAGCGGCATCCTAAAATAATAATAACTCATCATTTCCTATTTTTTAGGAACGAAAAATAAAGGAAATAAATTAAATAAATTTTTAAAAAATAAATTTGTTTGAAAGATAATATTTGTTATCTAAAAAATAGGAAGCAGTGATCTGTTAATATAATATTCATATTTAAAATTTTCTAATATGAGAAATGGCTATTAATGTAAATATTATATATGTCATAATTGAAATTCATTAAATATGACCATTTATATGTAATTATTTTTATAAAAGTGATTAATTGTGTTCTTTTCCCGTTTGCAGGTAAGTTTTAGTTGGATGATTTTGATAGTTTGTAAAAGTTGAAGCATAAAATCACATTTAAAAAAGTTTTTCAAAAGTAAAGAAAAAAAAAATTTAAAAAAGACATAGTCAAACACAACTCCAACTCCAACTCCAACTCCAACTCCAAAATATTTTAATTTTCATGGCCAAACGACTACTTAGTATAATTCTTTGAAAATTTATCGGAGAAGAGATTGAAAGCAAAAAGTTTAGCTAGTTGTCTTGAAAATGAAGGGGGAAAGTAAAAATAAAAATAAAAATCAAAATCAAAATCAACATCAAAATCAAAGGAGAAAAATTGTAAAGTGAAAAAGACACACATATAATTAACACATTATATATTTGCTATCAGTATTGGTGTTATTTACGAAAACTACCCTTGGTAGTATAACCAAAACTTCACTTATATAAATGTTATATGCATGAACTTTATTAGAATTATATATACACGAACTTTAATACAGTTCTTTGAAAATTAACCAGAGAAGGGATTGAAAGCAAAAAGTTTAGCTAGTTGTCTATGAAAATAAAAGGGAAAATGACTGTGAAAATGAAAGGAAAAATTAAAAAAAAAAAATGAAAGGAGAAAAAATTATGAAGTGAAAAAGACACATGTATAATTAACACATTATGATGTTATTTACGAAAACTATCCTTGATAATACAATCAAAGCTTCACTTATATTAAGTGTAAACAATCATAAACCGCTGAAAAATTAAAAGCGTTTATTATCTCAAACATAATCTTGGACGTAAAAACATGAGAGCATGATTCACTTAGTCCATTTAAATTTGAGCACGTCAATGATGGGCAGGTTAGGTTAAATTATAACCTATTTTTCCTTATTTCAATCTAATTCATTTCAATCCATTTAGTTGTGACCCCTCTATTATTGGTTTAATTATCTTAATACACTTAAATTCAATCAAACCCACGCTTTTAATATTCCTTATCAAATACTAATTCTTCTTCAACATGAGAAAGCTAAATAGGCATATCAAATTAGCAAAAATGCTAAGGCGTATGTCATGTCACCTCAAAAAAAAAAAATCAGTTTTGATCAAGATTTTTTTTCATCGAAAATGAAGGAGGATGATGGCTGATGATGCATCTTATTTAAAGAAAACACTGTCAGTTTATGGTAATTGAATCCTCTCCTTGCAGTCAAATGACTTTCAGCTCCTCTCTTTGCTCCGACCTTTATACTAAAAAAATTGTGATTATCATCTATTTGGATAGACTATTTTCAATTATCATCTATTTGGATAGACTATTTTCAAGATCTAATTCCATTTTTTTTTCGTATGTATAGATTATTTTTCTTCATCATATAAATTATTTGGCGTCACCTAAAAGATTGTAACTTGAAGAGCCATGAGTCAGTGAACTTTTGAGACACGTCTAAAATCCAAATTTCTCAAGAAACACAAAGAAAATGGTGTTTCTTTTGTCCCTTTTTCTTCCATTAAAAGTTAATGATGGTTAGGTCTCATTAGGTATGACGACAATTAAGGGAATTTCCAAGATTTTTTGGAAGATTTGTTACTCCACTCGTTCACTTTTACTTTTCATATTTCACTATATAAATATCAGTTTGATTAACTTTCAAAATTAATTTGAAATAGATTTATTTAATATTAAAAATTTAAAATTTAGATGTTCAAAAACTATACGAATATTTTAATTAAGTTGCAATCCTTCTCATGTTAATATGATGAAAAAATACATCTTAAAATACTTATCAAAATTTATATAGTTTTACTTTTGAAAAGCGAAACATGACAAATAAAAATGTATGGATAGAAATTAGGATAGTTAATCAGGGGCAGAGCAACCTTATGGCTAGGGGGTTCATCTGGACTCCCTTCGACAGAAAATTATATTATTTATATATGATTAAAATTATTTCTTATGTATATATAATTAATATTGAAGCCCTTTGGTCAGTTTGAGTGCTTACTTCGCTCGATTATGAATCTCTTAGTGAAAATTTTGGCTCCGCTACTATAGTGAATACTACAAAATTTGCTTGGATCTTTTCTTTTGATAGCAAGTTAAGTCCTATAAGTTTTTCCTTTTACAATCGTGAGATTTAGGTGCACACAACATATGTACCTTTGTTGTTCTATTCTTTGGTTGGTGATTGTCTAATTAGGGACATCATCTTTGTTTGTAGCTATTTTTGTTCTTTATAATATATGTTGTTGTACTTTTTAAGGAAAAATGGTTAAATTTGTATTTAAACCATACCAAGTGAATCATATATATTTAACTTTCGTCAATAGTCTTCGCCGGTTATATCTATCAAGCCATTATAAAAATAAGCTTGCCACATGTCCAACATGTGAGCATTTTATGCAAGAAAAAATGGCGACACAACTTCATCACGATCAACCCCAATGATATCACCAATAGCGAAATTGTAATACCTCAAGTTCTCAAGCTCTAGACCACTCAAAAGATAGGTCATTAATTTAGCTTTCAAATATCACTAATCTTGCTTTAATCTGATATCGTGGCAAAAAATTATGAAAAATTTTCTGAGGGTCTGTTAACTGTTAGTGACAACGACTCTGGCAACGACCCGTTACCAGTCATAATGAGTCATTATATGGATCTGTTGCCACAACAGTGGAGGATCCCAAATTTTAGCTCAGTAGTGACTAGTCTAGCATACGACTCGTTACCAGTCCTAACTAGTCGTTAGGTGGACTTGTCGTCAAAATATAAAGAAATTCATAAATCTAGTCCCAAACCATGACTTCTCCTAACGACCCGTGATCAGATCTAACCAGCCGTTAGAAGGGGAGTCATTGTCACAACAGAAGAGACTCAGAACTCAGGACGCAAAGTCACGACTCAAACCACGACTCGTTACCAATCGTTACCCGAGTCGTGACGATTGTTTTTCAAAAATTCCTGAATGATTTAAAAGGGACTTTTAAGTCTTTTCCCATTCTTTTAATCCCGAACCACGTTGTTTGGATATTTTCAGATCAGTTATTGGGGGATTATAATACTCTGACACCTCTTAAACTCAAAATACATCAACACTTAGCAAAAAGGGGCGATTATTCTTCTCCCCAAGCAAGTTAGGGTTTCTCCATCTCCAATTCAATTTCAAGGATCTTCTACAATACTTCCACTTCAGTTATGTTGGATTTTATCAGTGGGTCTCTTCCACCCATTGAATCCCAAAAGGTTCTAAAATCCTCAAGTTTACTTTCCCCTTAAGTTTGGGTTCCAGACTTCAGATCAAATATGAAGTTTTCTTTAATTTACTTAGTTTACTTTATAATTAAACTGTGGGTACATGTTTTTCCCCAGGATTTGCATCTTCCCATACTCACCATCATGAATTTTCCCATTGTTGATAAATTATTGAGTTGAGATATGTTTTGTAAAATTTTCTACTATGATCAGCTTTAAATTATTTTCATGTTCAATTGCATTAGACAAGCAGGTGGACTATGAACACTCGATATCTAGGATTTCATACATGAATCAGTTGACATGTTTTGAATACTTCAGATTATGCATATGTTGCTATTTTCATGAATACTACTATATTGAGCATATTTTCAGTTTTCAGTGTAGTTCAGTTGGGATAGTACTTTGTAGCGAGTGAATGTAGGAATGACGGATCCCCTGTAAGTTAGACAGAAACCGTTAGTAGCAGTCCCTAAGTTCTAGAACTACGACGCCATCATAGGTTACAAGGGGTCTCCTATCAGTTGATGCATGACCCCTAGTCCTTCTGGACATTAGTTTAGTGGATCCATGCCAGTTAGTGTTGATACCCTTGGCAAGATACTAACACCTTTCCAATTGGGATTATAGGTTGGATCCCCATTTTGCTCAGATTGAGATATGTCGGTTATTGTTAGCTCCCAAAGTCCCCATTTTATTTTCAGTTTATGTTCAGTTCAAGTTTGCTTAACCAATATTCAAATAAGTTACTCAGTATTCAGTTTTATTCATCACATGTTTATATATACTTGGTTTTGCATTCAATTTACATGTTCATGCATTCACGTTCAGTTTATGTTTGCTAGTTCTCATCTCAAAATACTCAGTACATTCAAAGTACTGATTGCATACTTTTCTGCGCTATATTGTCTGATAATATAGGTTTGGATGTTCAATATCCAAACCGCACGTAGCACGTTCCCGCGCCACATTCTACAACTTTTGGTGAGTCCTCATCATTCGAGCACTAGTTATTAGTTCTTTATTTTCTTATCGATTTATTCACTTCCATTTGAGTTGAGGCTTGTCCCAACAACTCATTATGAGTAGAGACTTTCAGACAATTGTTTAGATTTTCTGTATGATTGGTTGTTAGGCAGTTCGTAGTTCTATTTCCAGTTTGATCGACATTCAGTTTTACATTATTACCTCTATCAGTTAATTCAGTATGCTTCCGCCCAGAGTTTTGTTACTTTATTTATTATTTTAATGTATGCCAGGCCGTGGGTTAGCTTGAGGTCTCTTGTGACCTTAGTCACCTATTACGACTAGGGGTAGTTTCGAGTCGTGACAGATGTGGGAACTCCAAATTGACAAATCCAAATGTACAAAGTTCAGGTTCTAAATCACTTGCAACAATTTATTGGAAGTTAAGTTAGGTTTAGTACGCAGCTGAGGATCGGTGGTCATTTTTTCAAAAATATTTTCAATATTTAGTTGGTGAGTGAAAAATATTTTTTTTTAACCTGTTTATCATTATTATCAAAAGTTGATAATAATGTGTTAATAAATTGGGTATTGGTTTGCTGATATATTTTTTTAACTGTTAACGGGTTTATAATTACATTTATGTGTAAGTTGAAAGCAATAATATGACGTTGAAAATTGAGTGGTTCATTTTTGCATTTTGATGAATATTTTCTAATAATTAAACATTATACAAATATTTCTCAAAAAATTATTGCTATCACGTTATACTTCACATGGTCACCAATAAATATCATAATTCCAAAAGTGGTCCATTTTTGCACTTTTTTGGACAAACTATCAAAGAACTACCTAACAAAAATAGATAAAGTGTAAAACACTGTCTTTTAAGTCTAAGATTTTGTTGAAAGGAAAAACTATCTCATTTTTTTTATAAATATAATGGTAGATTTGATTCAAATTATTAATTGAGGACAAATTTGAACTACTTTGCATAATTTAAAACAAATATGAATTTTTATCCTACTTTTTAAGTGGTTTTTTTTAAACACACAAATTTTGAATATTCAACTATTATAAAGTTATACGATGATCTAATTTTCCTAAAAGAAAAATTAACTTTGTCGTAGGTACATTTTTAATTTGAAATGCCCTTTTTCATCTAATTACAATAAAATTCCAATTGTTGTAAAGAAAACTTTACCAGTCGATTGGACATCAAAATACTTATTTGGAATGATAATGCTATTTTATTTTCAATTTCAGTTTTTAATTAATATATCTTTGTCTAGGAATTATGTGCTACTTGGTTGGGAATAAATATTATAATTCCAAATGTGGTCCATTTTTGCACTTTTTTTGGCAAACTATGAAGAGCTACCTAACAAAAGAGATGCTAGTATTATTTTGTAGTATTTGGCATGTGACGTGTGATGTTTTATTTCATGTTGTTTTGTTAATTCTTGGACTGCTTGCTTTTATTAATTATAACTCATTTATAGTTAACATGCACATATGGAAAAAAAAATTCAAAATTTGGACTAAAATCAAATATAGCTTCAACGGGAAGCTGAAATTAGGAAATGTTAAAAATAATGTACCAACTCTAGTATATCTTTTCCTTGCGATCTGATTAAATTTGATTTTGTATGTTGAAGGGTTTATTTCTAGAAGCGGGCTCCTAATAAAAAATTTGCATTCATAAGAGTTTGAAATCGAGATCTTTAATTAATGATGGAAGGATATTAACCATCCCACCACACTCATATTGATGATCAAGGTCGATTTAATTAGTCCGTTACGTTAGCACTCCGAAATATGAGGCTATGCAAAGCATAATAAAATGAATGTGAATGCCGCTCATCAAGAACTTGATTAAAGCCTCATTTGTTGTCATTAATTTTAAGAACTTGATTAAGATGTTATTTCTAGATCTGAACATCAAATGATTAAGACTATTTATTTTTTAACATCTGAATGTGCATAATATTATTTACTTGTAAACGTATAGATATACAATTCAACTGAAAATATATAATAAAATAAAATTTATTATTTGATTAAAAAAGCAAAACATATATGTTCACTAGTAATACGGGAGATGATTTTTAGTGGTGGTGATGGTAATGAGATCAGTAATAGTGATGGTGATAATTACAATGATTGAGGTAAATAGTGTTGTAATGACTAGCACAATGGTAACGTTTGGTGATGGTGATTGTGATAATGAAATTGATTGATGTTAGTAGTTAGTGGTGTTGAATAATAGTGGTTCTAATTCGAAACCCATAATATTAAGGTGGAAATCCCTGCTAGCCCAACACATTTATATTAATGATCAAGGTCGGTCTAACCAGTACCTTACTTCAGCACGCCAATGCTCGAGGCTAAGAAAAGCAAAATAAAATGAAGGTGAATGTCGCTCATCAAAATCTTGATTAAGGTCTTGTTTATTTTTAAAGATTAAGATGTTTGAATTTGAATACATATTTGAATGATTAAAATGTTATTTCTAGATTTGAATAGTACTGAAATTGTATTGGTGTAGTTGACTGATATTTGTACGTCGTTGGTAGTGTTGATGGTGATGACTGAAGAATATGTGGTGGTTGACGATTTTCTGGTGGTAGTTGGTGGTAATTGATGTTATTTATAGTTGTGATGATAAAGTTGGTTGGCAGTAGGAATTGACTGCAGTGGTGGTGGAGGTGGCAACAACAGGAGGAATGACAATAGATATAATTATAATGGTGAAGGTGATAAGTGTCATAGCGATTGACAGTAGTAATTGACAATCATGGTGGTCGTGATGACAGAGGTGGTTATTGGCCGACACACGATAATGGTGATCGACAATAGTAGTGATAGTTGTGATGATAGAGATGATTACTGATAATGACTAGTGATCGCATATAGAGTGATGATGAAAATTATTTACATCATCATCCACCACAATCAGTGATGGATGGTTACTTCCATAGAATTTGGGGGAAATTAGGAGTGAACAAGGTATCCCAAGCTAATAGAGGAGTGTATCTGGTCAGATTTGACACAATAGAGGCACGCAATGCCGCGATGGAACAGAGCACACAAATGTTTAATAAAAAGCTTGTTATAGTGAAGCAATGGAACCCAGGGATGGAGCTTACAAAAGTAGCCACGACGAAGATACCAATATGGATACGATTGGTAGGACTCGACATTAAGTACTGGGGGTGAATGCATTAACAAATTAAAGATCACAGGGCACATAGGGAAACCAATTCGAATAGATAGAGCTACAATACAAAAAGAAATAATTACATATGCTAGAGTGTTGGTGGAAGTATGCTTGAACCAACAAAATCCTACAATGGTGAAATTTGAGAATGAAATGGGGGTAATGATAGAACAACATGTGCAGTATGAATGAAAGCCAGTTCTATGCCTAGCTTGTAGAAACTATGGGCATGAGCTGAGTGATTGTCGTAAACACAAGAAATAAAAGGAAATTATAGTGGAGAAAGAGCAAAGATAAGGGAATGTAGATAAGAGAGAGCAAGGAGAAGTGAAAGGGCAAGTTAATCATGATATACCTAAGACAACCAGATATGGGAAAAGGAACTACAGGAAAGAAAATACCAATGAACATGGATAGAGGGATGTTCATGAGAGGAAAGACAAAGCTGCAACAACCGATGACACTCTACAGGTGATAAATCGATTTGAAGCCTTGGATGAAGGAGCGCAAACGACAAGCAATGGTGGAACATCAACAGTAATACAAGGAGTAGGTAGCCCTAAAAATGGGAACGGAGGCGGCCAAGGCTCCTCAAATGGATAGTTTGGGGTTTTGGAATACCAGGGGACTAACAATCCCTACAAACAGCTAGAAATGCATAATTTCATGCATACTGCTCAAGTAGGACTGTTTGGTCTCTTGGAGAAAAAGATTAAAAGAGAAAAGGCTCAACAAGCCTCTCTTAATCTATGTAAAGGATGGTCGTTTAGCACAAACTTGGATAAGCATGTTAGAAGGAGAATATGGCTCCTCTGGAACCCACATGTATATGAAGTGAATATCCAACACACATATGAACAATTGATCCACTGTGTAGTAGTGCATAAAGGGACTAGGTACAAGTTCAGTATAACAATAGTATATAATTTCAATGATAGAAGCCTAAGGAGAGACCTATGGAAGGATATAAATACACTACATGGAGTTGTTAAGGGACTATGGGAAATAATGGGTGATTTCAATGATGTTCTCTCTCGAGAAGACATGAGTTGAAGTCCAATGACAATGTAGAAAATTAGAGAGTTTAGAAAGTGCCTAGAGGATTCTGAGCTAACAGAGCTCAAATCCTCAGGAGCTTTCTATATCTGGTGCAATAAATAGAGTGGTGACAAAAGGATATAGCATAATTGATAGAGTGGTGACTAACTTGGAATGGGTAACCCAACTCTATGGCTCAGAAGTGTACTATTGCTAGCTGGCCTATATGATCACTCCCCAGGTATCATTAAATGGGAGGGAGGAGCAAAGCAAAAACCTAGTTTTTGATACTTTAATATGTGGAGTTTGATAGTAGAATACAGAACAAAAGTTAAGGACGGATGAAGAACAAGGAAAAAAGGGACTAAAATGTATGAACTGGTAGGGAAATTAAATAATTTGAAAGAGGTGGTGCAGCGACTGAATAAAAACAGATTTCATGAGGTGGAACAGAAGGCAGATTTGAGCATGAATGCACTTGTAGAATGCCAACAACAATTACAAAGAACAACTACAGATGTTAACTTGATACAAATAGAACAACAGCTAGCAAAAGAATATGAATTTTGGAAGAAAGCAAAAGAGCAGTTTCGGAGGCAAAAAAACTAAAATACTATGGTTAACATAAGGGGACCAGAATACTAGGTTCCTTCATGCCATGATGAAGGCCAGGAGAAATAAGAAAAGGGTCTATACAATCAAAGATATGAGAGCCAACACTCAGAAAACACCAGAAAGAGTAGTGGAAGCCTTTGATGAATACTACAGAAATCTCTTGGGCACAAGCACATCACCAAGAAGACGGGTATGTGCTGAACTAGTTCAATAAGGGAAATTTTATCTGTTGTGCAACAGAATACCTTAACTATTCTTGTAAGAAAAGAGGAGGTTAATCAAACTTTATGGGGCAATAAATGGGGAGAAAACACCAGGTCTAGACGGATATGAAAGTCAATTTTATAAGGACAGCTGGGAAATCACAGGTGAAGATGTCACAATAGCTGTACTAGATTTCTTTAGAACTGGGAAACTACTGAAGGTAATTAATCAGAACCTTATCACCCTAATTCCTAAGAATAATCATGTAGAAGGGGTAGGAAATTATCGGCTAATTGCTTGTTGTAATACGATGTACAAGATAATTTCAAAAGTGATTTACAACAGACTAAAGCCAATATTGCCTGTGCTAATTTCTGAAAATCAAAGTGGCTTTGTATCTGGAAGAACCATTGTGTAGAATATTCTTATATGGCAATATTTGGTAAGAATGTATAACAGGAAGACTGCTTAATCAAGATGGATTTAAAGAAGGGATACAACTCAATAGACTAGAAATTTGTGGAAGAAATGTTGATTACCCTGAATTTCCCAAAAAAGTTGATAAAATGGGTAATGGAGTGCATCACTACTACACAATACAAGTTAGCCATTAATGGAGGAATACATGGACATATTCAAGGGAAAAAAGGCTTAAGGCAAGGAGATCCCATATCCCCACTACTATTTGTAATATGTACAGAATATCTTACTAAGATATTGGATAAAGTGGGAAAAATGAAAGAGTTTGAGATGATATGTTGTTGTTTAGCAAGGACATAATTGAATCTGTATTGCTAATGATGAGAGGCTTGAAAATATTTTCTGAAACTTCAAGCTTACAAGTAAATGCAATAAAAACTAACATTTACACTATGAGTATAGATAGAAAAAACTTGGATTTCATCAGTCAAGTAACAGGTTTTCAGCAGGGGAAACTACCACACATATTTGGGTGTACCTATATCGCAAAGAAGTATAACAACAGTGGAATGTGAAATGTTGATAGATAAAATAGCTATAAAAATTTGGAGATGAGTTTCCAAAAATCTGAAATATGCAGAAATGGTGCAACTGATCAACTCTGTACTACTCCATGTACAATCGTATTGGGCATCCATTTTTATATTGCCTAAGATGGTGATGAAGAGATTGATCTAATTATGTAGGAATTTCTTTTGGAATGGCCAGGAAGTCTCAGAGAAAGCACCATTAGTAGCATGGGATTTTGTATTTAGGCCGAAGAAGAATGAAGGACTAGAAATAATAGTTATAATATCATGGAATAAAGCTGCACTAGCGAAATATGCCTGGAATATAGCATAAAAAAAGCAAACAATCTGTGGGTGAAATATGTTAATACTGTATACATAAAGGAGTTAAATTGATGGAGTTATTGTAATGCCTCGAGTCTGTACCCTGGATGCTACACGGTGCTTACGACCCTGAAGGACCACAAGCTAACCCATGACTGATATCTGCTCTGAGCACTAAATAAACATACTATAATAAATTTGAAAAATAGGCTGAAATTGCCATAAGGTTCAAATATCTTAAATACTGCTGAAAATATCAAACTGTAATAATAATCTATAAAACTGAATACTGTCTGAAAACTAGTCTGAAAAGCCTCTAATTTGAAACTGTCTGAAAGTGGAGTTGATGGGACAATCCCCCAACTAACTCCATCTACTGAAATACCGAGTCTACTGAAATAATGAAATAAAAAATATCCTCGATAGATGAGGACTCACTACTAAATCTGATATATTGGCTGAATCTGAATCTGTCTATGCACAATTGAAAACCTGAGCGTCCGAACCTATGATATAAGACATCATAGTGCAAAGAAAGAGTATGTATCAGTACGTGAAATGTACTGGTATTCTAGATGAGGTAAGGCTGAATGCAAGGGTTCATATGTATGAACAATAACTGACTGAATGATATAGAGTAACTGAACATGTGAGTACATGGATAAATGATACAGCTGTAACTACTGAGTATGCAATACTGTGCATATACGTGCATGTATACTGTAACTGAGCTTTTTAAAGCTGATTACTGAGTTTTAATATTGAGTGACTGATAATCTGAAGTTACTTATAACTGAGTTACTGATACTGGTTGACTATATCTGACAGTCTTGATTTTGTAGAACTGAAATGAGTTCTACTCTGAGACTAAAACTGAAACTATGGGAGGTAATCATCTAACCGACATGCCCCAAATAAGGTAAGATAACTGAGTTGGGATCCAATCTGTAACCCCAATTGGAAGGATGTCAGTACCGTACCACGGGTAAAGACAACTAAAGAGATGCCCTTATCTGGCAGGTACTCTGATGAGAATGGTGGAACCTTCAACTGATAGGTTAAAATACCTTATCAACCTTCAATTGACAGGTTTGATGTCTCAATCTATGCTGGCACGTAGTTCTAGAACACAAGGATTACTTCTAAGGATTACACCCTCTACTGGCAGGTAGCCCCCATCCCTGAGTTCACTCGGTGATGAATCCTACTCCTAACTAAAAGACTCAGAACTGATTATACTGAATTAAACTAGACTGAGACTGAGTTTACTGAGTTTTTCTGAGTTCTATAACTGACTGAGAGTAGTACTGATTGTGACATGACTGAGACTATTCTGTAATTGACACTGACTCTAGGTAAACAACTAAATTATCGGGTATTAAATACCTCCAGGACTTGATAGCATGAAGAGTAAAGCATAGCATAATCTTGAATAATATAACATTGTTCACTTGTTCATAATTCATCCATAGAGACATTTTATCAAACACTTGTAAGACATATACTTATACATGAATGGGGAATACATGCTATCATGTTATAATGACACTATTTAATTCACATAGGCATTTTATCAAACACATGGGAAGCATACTTGATTTATTAAATCATAAACACTTAGGAGTTACATGGATACAATAATCATCTTGCGATTTGAAGGGTTTATCAGGAATATCAGGTAATTCAATAATACTAGGATCAATTATTGGAACTTGTAATTTAAATCATGGATTAAAACCCAAGAAAAATATGAACATGAATTCAATTCAACTAAATCATGAAATTTCATTAATACACACTCTTTGTATTTAAAAAGGGGGTTTTGGGCTCCATGGATGATAAGGGTCCATGGATGAACATCTAACATACCTCAATTTGTGAGTTTCTTGAAGTTCTTGGTGAATTCTTTGAGATTACTCTTGGTTCCTTGAAGTTAGGGTTTTGTATTTTTGAGAGAGAATGAGCTTTTGATTTGGAGGAAATTGATTAAAGAATGATTTTAAAAAAAATATTTTTAGGGCTTAAATCCCACACCAGGACGAAATAAAATCATGGGAAAAGATCAATTTAACCCTGGACAAAACTTTTAATTTCCATCAAAATTTTCTGAAATAGGCACTTGGCGCGACGCGGTGCTATTGCGCCATGTCTCTAGAAATTGACAACTGGAAAAATGCACGGTGGCGCGACGCGGTGATATCACGTTAGTACACTAGAAATTGATAAATGTGAAAATAACCTTTGGCGCAACACACCGGTATCGTGGTATCTTACTGAAAATTGACAATTGCCATTTGGGTATGCTCCGCGACGCGCCCCTAGCCTGAATGACGGTGTTTAATGACTGAAACTTAAAATAGCCATAACTTTTTACCTGGTTTTCGAATTTAGGCGAATTTTATATCATTGGAAAGCTGACTGAATTTCCTACGCAATGGCAGGCTCTAAAATTAAAAATACTGAGTATTTTAAAATTTTTATATTAGATAACTCATGGACTGAGTGTCAAGTTAAGCTTGAAAAATATGGGGTATTAAAATAACTCCCCCTTGAAAACATTCATCCTCGAATGAGACTGATTAAGTGGAGAAACATTGATAGACTGAGCTGACACACTGAAAATGCATATCTTATGTATGACTACACGACTGAACTACCAACAAACCGAGTTCTTATACTGAACATGCATATATGATGCACGAAATACATGCTGAAGCTACTGATAAGTTGAATTTTCATACTGAACATAAATATCTGATGCATGAGTACATGTCTGAACTGATTCATAAATGCATGACTCAATATGCAACAATAAGGAATACCAAGTTTGTAATTATATCTGAATAGGAAACTGAGTAAAGCTAAGGAAGACTATTACCTTAAGCTGAATCTGAGTTTGTGGAGAAGAGGTGAGAATACTTGGTCCGCATATCTGCTTCTGCTTCTGCTTCCCAAGTAGTTCCGCTCCCTCAATGGACTGATTCTGCCAAAGAACTTTGATTAAGGGAACTTCTTTATTCCTCAGTCTATGAATCTGATGACCGAGGATCTAACTGAAATCTTTTCGTAGGAGAGATCATGCTGAATATTTACGTCCTCTAAGGGAACTTTGACTGTTGGGTCACCAATACATTTCTTTAGCAAGAAGACATGGAATACTGGGTGCACTGAAGCTAGATCTGAAGGCAACTCGAGCTCATAAGCTACCTTTCCAAAGCGATTGATAATTTTATAAGGACTGACATATCGGGGACTGAGCTTTTCCTTCTTGCCAAACCTTTTTACCCCTTCATGGGAGAGATTTTCAAGAACATAAAATCACCAACCTTAAACTCGAGATCCTTCCTCCTCACATCTGCATATAATTTCTATCGGCTTTGGGCAACCCTAATCCTTTCTCTAATTAACTGAACCTTCTCTAAGAAATCAAACACTAGATCAGGCCCCACTACTACGGCCTCACCTACTTCAAACCAACCGATTGGGGATCTGTATCTCATATCGTAGAGAGCCTCAAACAGATCCATCTAAATACTGGAATGATAGCTGTTATTGTATGCGAATTCGATCAAAGGCAAATGGTCATCCCAGCTTCCCTTAAAATCAACAACTCATGCTCTCAGCATATCTTCTAGAGTCTGAATAGTCCTTTCTACTTGACCGTCGTTCTGAAGGTGGAAGGCTGTACTGAGATGAACTTGGGTACCAAGACCCTTTTGGAATACTTTTCAGAAGTGAGAGATAAACTGAGTACCTCTATTTGAGATGATGGATATTGAGACTCTGTGTAACCTGACCAGCTTTCTAATATAGAGTTTGGCATAGTCCTTAGCTGAATAAGAGGTATGAACTGGCAAAAAATGCGCTGATTTGGTCATCCTGTCTACGATAACCCATATAGAATCATACTGATGACGAGTATGAGGCAAACCCATCACAAAGTCCATGTTCACTTCTTCCTATTTCCATGTGGGAATACTGAACTGCTGCATGGACCCACTAGGCTTCTGGTGCTCAATCTTAACTTACTGACATGTAGAGCACTTAGATACAAACTCTACGATGTCTCTCTTCATCCCACTCCACCAATAGATCTCCCGCAAATCGCGGTACATCTTAGTGGCCCCTAGATGAAGAGTAACACGCACTGACGAGGCCAATATGTATAAGATTTTTGTTGCTCGTACTCTGTCAAATTCTAGTATAGTTTAAGATATCATCCTACAGAGATTGGAAAATCTATGCTACAAATTTGTATTATCTTGATTACTATTTGTGAATCAAATTGATAAAAGGAAAGTAATTTCTAAGGCTTTTTAAAAAATATGTAAAGAAATAGTGTTTAAAAATTATCTTGGAGAGGAAGTTGGGGGTTGTTGAATTCACTTGGTATGTTTATTATAATAAAATTATTATTTTATTAATTTCTATAAAATTGTAGAATAACTTTCTAGACTTGATTTATGTGTTCGTGAGGAATAAAGACCTCTTGCGAGTAATATTTAAATTAATAAACTTACTTGAGACAATCTCTCCGCAAGGATACAGATTGAAAGAAATAAGATAAAGACCCCTCAAATCAACAATCTTATTTGAGTCAATCCCTCCGCAAGGATATGAATTGAAACAAATAAGATAGAGATTATTTAAATCTAAGAAATAGTTCAAAGTAATCCTCCCGTGAGGATAAGGATCAAAAGAAGCAATTTTAAATATTTGAAATAACAAGTGACTAAAAATTATTATTACTTATATTTTATGAAATACTTATAGTATATTTAATTTTCTTCCTTGTGATATAACTATAACTATAATATAAAATATCAAGTAACACTAATTTCTAGTACAAGAATTTCAACACGAAATATTTAGCTTTTAAATAAAATCAAGTCCTGAAAGAACTAAAATAAGATTTATATTATAATATTATACCAAGTTTCTTCAACGCTCCCAACACAAAGAAATTACTCCATTATGGAGAAATTAATAAAGAAAAGAAAAAAATATTACTCTACAATAGAAAAAGAAAGAAAGAAAAGTAAACAAGACTAATTCTTATATACTGCTTATGTTGTTGGATACTTAATGATCAAAGAAATGCCTCTATTTATAGAAAATCATAATGTTGAACCAACAAATGCATTCTTTGAAATGGTGGTTGTGACGGTCAACTTATAACTCTTCTCAACACATTCACTTGTTTCATTCTTTCACTTGACGGGTGTGAGAAGCTTTGGAAGTGGTGGTTGTGACGGTCAACTTACAACTCTCCTCAAAACGTTCACTTGTTTCATTCTTTCACTTGACGGGTGTGAGAAGCTTTTGAGGTACACCCGTGGAATTCTTTTATTTCTTCTTTTGTATTCTTCTTCCTGTAGAATTTGTCAGAAAATATACAATAATATAATATTTTTATTTATATTTATTTAAAATAATTAATATTTAATATATAAAAATATATAAATAAATATATCCATCATGCACCATACGCTTCTGCAAGAATTCGTTACCTCAAGTTGTTTTCACCTGGCATACATAGCCGACCCTGGTAATGCAAAACACCATCTCCCCCTTGGGAGAAAACCTCTATTTTCTGATCTCTGACTGACTCTTTCAGCTCAATAAGACTAGGATCTCTATCCTATTTTTCCTTCACCTCGAAAACTAGAGAGGAATTGAAACTATTCTGCACCCATACACTACCTTCTGCTGAATCGACTAAGCGAACACCTAGTCGGGCAAGCTGATGAACTTCCTGAACCAACTTCTTCTTATCATCCTCAACATGAGTAACACTACTTATATATAGTCTACTGAGAGCATCAACCACTACATTGGCCTTGCCCGAATGATAAAAAACACTCATGTCATAATCTTTCAATAACTTTAACCACCTTCTCTGATGCAAATTTAAATCTTTCTGAGAAAAGACATACTGAAGTCTTTTATGATCTGTGAACACATCAACATGCACCCCATACAAGTAGTACTTTCAAATCTTTAAGAAAAATACTACAGCTGCTAACTCAAGATCATGGGTAGGGTAATTCTTCTCATGGGGCTTAAGCTATCTGGAGGCATAGTCTATGGCCTTACCTCTCTGTATGAGGACACAATCCAACCCTATTCTGGATGAATCAAAGTACACAACAAACCCATCTAAACCATCTGGTAGAGTCAAAATTGGGGCTGAGGTAAGTTGAGTCTTCAACTCCTGAAAACTCTTCTCGCAAGAATCTGACCACTGAAACTAGACTTTCTTCTGAGTTAATATGGACATGGGGGATGCAATAGATGAAAATCCTTTAACAAACCGACGGTAATAGCCAGCTAAAGCCAAAAAACTCCTGATATCTGATGGAGAGATGGGTCTAGGCCAGTTTCTCGCTGCTTTGGTCTTTTGAGGATCAACTCTAATGCCATCACCGAAAATAATATGACCAAGAAATGCTACCGACCTTAGCCAAAATTTGCACTTACTGAATTTGGTGAACAACTGATGAGTTCTGAGAGTCTGAAGTATGATTCTGAGGTGATCTACATGATCGTTCTAGCTACGGGAATAGACAAGAATGTCATCGATGAAGACTATAATGAACATGTCCAAGTTATGCTTGAACACTCGGTTCATTAAGTCCATGAAAGCTGCTGGGACATTAGTAAGACCAAAGGACATGACTAGAAACTTGAAGTGACCATACCGGGTTCGAAAAGCTATTTTCAGAATATCACATTCTCCAACTCTGAGCTGATGATAGCTGATCTGAGGTCTATCTTAGAAAAGTAACTGGCACCCTAAAGTTGGTCAAATAAGCCATCAATTCTAGGAAGTGGATATTTATTCTTGACTATGACCTTGTTCAACTGGCGGTAGTTTATACACATTTCAAGGGACCCGTCTTTCTTACGCACGAATAGAACTGGTGCGCCCCATGGGGAAACGCTAGGTCTGATGAATCTCTTATCTAGGAGATCATTTAATTATTTCTTTAACTCTCTGACTTCTGCTGGAGCCATTCTGTATGACAGAATAGATATAGGCTGAGTATCTAGAAGAAGTTCTATTCTGAAGTCTATTTCCGTAACGGGAGAAACTCCAGGAAGATCTTCGGGAAACACATCTGGGAATTTATTTACTACTGGAACTGACTCAAGACTGGGAGTTTCTGAACGAGAGTCTTTGACTAGCATAAGATGATAGACAGACCCCTTGGATATCATTTTTATTGCTCTAAGGTATGAAATCAACTGACCCTTAAGTGCTATAGTACTACCCCCCATTAAAGGACTGATTCATTTGAAAACTGAAAATGAACAATTCTATTTCTACAATCAACTGAGGCATAGTATGAATAAAGCCAATCCATATTGAGAATGACGTCAAAATTTGTCATATCTCATTTTATTAAGTCTATTGAAGTGACTTTCTAAGATATCATAACCGGACAGTTTCTGTATACCCGCCGGGCTATGATAGATGAGTCCGAAACCAAACTATGCCACCAAACTAAAAGATGTACCAAAATATGCCATATATTTAAAAAAGTACTAAACTATGCTTAACTCACATTTTTTGTGCGTTATGCACAAATTTTTTAACGGCAGACTACAAACGTCGTCAGATTTGTTGGAAAATGCACAACTCACAAAAATTGTGAGTTATCCATTTTTATTATAACATAACTCACAATTTTTGTGAGTTATGCATTTTATTTTAACATAACTCAACAAATTATGAGTTATCCATTCTTATTTTAACATAACTCATAATTTTGGTGAGTCATCCATTTTTATTTTAGCATAACTCACAAAAATTATGAGTTATTCATTTTAACATTGAACAATGAAAACCGTTTTCGATTTTCTATTTAACATATAACACATAAACAATATATAACTCACCTTTTTTGCACTGACATTACTATACCAACTTTTTTTCATTAAATTATTAAGAAAATACAAGGAACATATAGTGAACGAGGGGGCAATCTCTGACTCTGTGGCCTGGCTTGAGTTGAGGAACGGTTCTTCTGACCCTGATAACCTGACTGGGGACAATTTCTGACTCTGTGGACTGGCTTGCCACATCCAAAATAGACATCGCTACCAGCTCTGCAGCACCTTTGTGGTTTTTACCACAAGTCTGACAAAGGAGATTTGTTCGGGCATTGTTGACACTGCCCTGAGACTTAGAGCCTGGCGCTCTATATCTGTTACCATCCATGAACTTAGGAGCTGGAGCACAGGTTGGAGAAGGATATGGAACTGATGACTTAGGGAAAAACTGAGAACGGTTTCCTCCTTTTGATTTGGGCTGAGAAAAGTTGAAACTACTTGTCTTTGCTCTCTTATTTTGCTTCTCTCATATCTTCATATTTTGATCTTCTATCTGCTGAGCATAAGTCATAAGCTTGACTAAAGTTATGTCACTATTCAACATCACAGACCTACACTCGTTGACCACACTATCATTTACCCTTGAAATAAACATACTCATCTTGGCCCTGCTGTCTGCAACCACATGAGGATTATATCTGGCTAATTGGGTAAACTTAAGAGAATACTCTTTCACCATCATATTGCTCTGCCTAAGGTTGATGAATTCTAACACCTTAGCTTCTCTGAGCTCTTCAGGAAAGAATATATCTAAGAATGCGGTGACAAACTCCTCCCACTCTATAGGTCCTGCATCAACTGACCTTTCTAACTTCCACTGTTTGTACCAAGTGTGAGCAACATCCTGCAACTGATATGCAGCTATCTCAACACTCTCACTAGGAGTTACCCACATGACGTCTATAACCTTCTAAACCTGATCGATGATTCCTGAGGGTCCTCATCTGACTTAGACCCAAGAAAGGATGGAGGATTCATTTGGTGAAGTCCCGAATCTTGGCTATAGCTAAATTATCCACTCAGTTGGATGGAATGACAGCTGGTCATTCATTCTGAGTAGTAACTAATTGAGCAAGAGTAGTGAATACACCTTTAAACTCTGCATGAAAAACATGTTCACCCAAAGGTTCTTCGGGCTGAGGGGCTAACTGATTCCTATTTCTTCTTTTAGGAGGTATGTTCTGTAGAAAAAAAGAGAGAAACGGATTAGATTGAGATATTAACTTAAGATTATGCTCACTAGCATGACATGAATACTGAAAGAAGGGAAACTGTTCCTAACATATCTTATAACCTCCTGCACATAAATGTGGCGTACAACACACCCATGTATAAAACTCTACTAGATGTGGCTTTCAGACTTCCTAGGACTCTATTGAACCTTAGGCTCTGAAACCAAGTTTGTAACACCCCGAATATGGTACCCGAAATGCTACACAGTGCTCATGTCCCCAAAGGACCACAAGCTAACCCATGACTGAAATCTGTATCTGTACACTGTATAATATACTGTATAAATGTGGAAACATGAACTGAAAGGTCATAAGGTTCTAAACTGATAAATCACCATAAAACATAACATCTAGGATGGGGTATAAATACCCAAAACAAAACTATCTAAACATGATAGTCTGCAAAGCCTCTAATTGACTGAACTATCTGAATAAGGAGTTGATGGGACATGCCCCCAACTAACTCGAACTAATAAATTACTTAATGAGATAATAAATAAATAATTATGTCCTTAAAGGGTGAGGACTCACTTTTAATTGACTGCTGATATCTGAAATCTACTGATGCTCTGGAGCTCGTGCTTTAGAACTTATGGTATAAGACATCATAGCGCAAGTGTGTCAGTACTTTGAATGTATTGGTATACATATGAGGTAGGCTGAATACATATGGTTTATATGCATGAACAATACTGACTAATATAAATATGAGAATACATGCATGAATACATAGTAACTATATCTGAGATCACGATAACATGAATTTACTGATAGCTAACATGACTGATAACTGAGTTCTGATGACTGATATAAATGATAACATGAGTGACTGCATCTGAAAGTCCTGAATCTTATGAACTAGCTGAATTTTGTACTATTTTGAGTTGATTGTATCTGACAGTCCTGAATTTTGTAGAACTATCTGAGTGCTATTACTGATATTGAATGACCGTATCTGACAGTCCTGATTCTGTAACTGAAACTGTGGGAAGTAGTTATCTAACCGATATACCCTAAATAACACATTATAGCTGAGTTAGGGTCTAATCTGTAACCCCAATTGGAAGAGTGTCAATACCGCACTACTGGTAAGGACAAGCTGTTAGTGACCTTCATCTGACAGTATCCCTAAAAGAGAACGGTGGGGCCCTTATCTGACAGTGCTTACCCACCTCATCAACCCTCGTATGATAGTGTTGATGTCTCAATCTATGCTGGCTACATAGTTCTGGAATGCAAGGATGACTTCTAAGAATCACACCCTCATCTGACAGTGTGTTTTCCTATCCTTGGGTTCATTCGGTGTTAATTTCTACTCCCATCTGAATAGACACTGAACATGAATTATAGAACTGAACTGAATTAACTGAATTCCATTAACTGACAGAATATTACTGAGATTACTGAGTTTTCCTGAGTCATGAGACTGACTGAATTCTACTAAACATGGCTTGACTGAGAGTATCTTGAAACATGACACTGATTCTAGGCACACAACTATATTTTTCGGGTACAAGAACCCCCTGGACTCAATAGAAGGAAACTGACAAGGCATGACATTCTTGAATACATGACTAACATCAACAATCCATAATACAATAATTAAAAACATTTTATGGGCATTTGATTTTCATAGCTTGGTACGTGAATAAGATAGCATGTATACATGGCATAATTTCATAAGGCTAACTCATGAGCAATCCAACAAACAATTCCAATACATAAGAATAACATGGAAGTCATTTTGGATCACAATTTAGCTATAGTGCATAATTTATATCCTCTTAGGCATTTTATCAAACACCTTGCATGCACCCTTAGGGCATAGGCCTAATCATCAAATTGACACATTATAAATAACTCAATTTATGTATTTCACTCACTTGCTAATGTAGTTTCATAAAAAACACATAAATTTTCCAACTTGGGAATCATATAACAAGATAAACATGGTTACAACTAACCCACAACATAAATATCATGATTCATAATTTAAAATAGGGTTCTTGAGCTTTATGGATGGAAGAAATTCATAAATCAACACAACACATACCTTAGTTCTTGGTTTAGCGAAGATTGACAAAGAGACTTTCTTGAAATTGAATTCCTAATTGAAACCCTAGCTTGTTCTTGAGAGAAACTTAAGAGAAACTAGTATATTTTGGGTTTCAAATAGCTGAATCTCATGTTAAAGTGCTTAAATAGGGGTGGGAAATTGACCCTTTTAACCCTAGATGCGTCTTTAAAAATTATAAAAATTTCCCGAACTAGACCTCTGGCACGACGTGGTGCTATCGCACTGTGTCATTGGAATTTGACAATTGGGAAATAGAGGAATGGAACGACGCATAGCCATCGCGTTGCTACTTCATTTGCAACCTGAAACTTTGGCGCGACGCGAGGGAAATCACACTTAGATACTGGAAAAGGACAATTGCCATTTTAGCTTGTGGCGCGGTGCGCCACTGACCAATATGGCGTTGTTTTATGACGGGAACTTGAAATAGTCATAACTTCTTGCCCGGTTGTCGGATTTAGGTGATATATCGATGAAAAGCTTATTGAATTTTCCACATGACAAAAAATGAAAATCTTAAGAATTACCCTTGGAATAAACATTATTCAATTTAGAAGATAACACTAGACATTCTTGGGATGAAATTAGTTAGAAAACTTTGGGGTATTACAATACCCTGGTGGTTTCTACCACATTGATGACACAGAGGATTTGTTTAGGAACTGCTGATACTACCCTGAGATTTAGAGCCTGGTGCCCTATCTTTGTTACCCTTTCTGGACATAGGTACTGGAGCACTAGCTGAGGACGGAGCTGGAACTGAAGACTTTGAGCAAAACTGGGAACGATTACCGCCCTCTAACTTAGGCTGATTAAAATTAAAGCTACCTATTCTAGCTCTCTTATTCTGCCCCCCTCTCTCTCTGATCTTAGTCTCTTGTATCTGCTGAGTATGGACTATGAGTCTGGATATGTCCATCTCCTTAATCAACATCGCTGTTCTACACTCCTTCACCATACTATCTGACACCCCAGATACGAACTTGCTCATTCTGGACCTACTGTTTTCCACTACATGTGGAGTATACCTGACTAACCGAGTAAACTTGAGGGAATACTCCTTCACCCTTATACTGCCTTTCCTGAGGTTGATGAACTCTAACACCTTGGTTTCTCTTAACACTAAGAGAAAGAGTCTATCTAAGAAGGCAGTAGCAAACTCTTCCCACTCTAAGGGCTCTGCATCTATGTCCCTGTCTACCTTCCACTTCTTAAACCAAGTATGAGCTACATCTTGAAGCTGATAGGCAGCTAGCTCAGCACTCTCACTAGAAGTCACTCCCATGATGTTTGTGCTTTTTTGAACCTGATCGAGGAACTCCTGTGGATCCTTTTCTAACTTAGATCCTGAGAATAGGGGAGGATTCATTCGAGTGAAGTTCTGAATCCTGGCTACAGTAGTATTGGCCACTGGGTTGGCCGAAATAATAGTTGGCCGTTCATTCTAAGCTGCTAGTGAATTAGTTAGAGTAGTGAATGCAACTCTGAATTCTACATGAGAGACATGCTCATCTAGGGGATCTGCCTGAACGGGCTGAGGTGCTGACTGATTTCTGGTTCTTTTTTATTTAGTCCTTTTGCGAGGCGTGTTCTGTAAATGAAAGGAAAAAAATGTATTAGACTGAGAGTTTAACTTGGGCTCACGCTCACTCACATGACATGAATACAAAAAGAAGGGAAACTTTTCCTAAAACATCTCATAGCCTCCTGTCCCTACACAACCATGCACAAGACTCTGCGTGATAAGACTTTCAGACTTCCTAAGACACTATTAAACCTTAGGCTCTGATACCAAATTTGTAACGTCCCGAGTCTATACCCTGAATGCTACACGGTGCTTACGACCCCGAAGGACCACAAGCTAACCCATGACTGATATCTGCTGTAAGCACTAAATAAATATACTGTAATAAATGTGGAAAATAGACTGAAATTTCCATAAGGTTCAAATATCTAAAATAATTCTGAAAATATCAAACTGTAATAATAATTTATAAAACTGAATACTGTCTGAAAACTAGTCTGAAAAGCCTCTAATCTGAAAATGTCTGAAAGAGGAGTTGATGGGACAATCCCCCAACTAACTCCATCTACTGAAATACAGAGTCTACTAAATAATAAAATAAAAAAATATCCTCGATAGATAAGGACTCACTACTAAATCTAATATGCTGGCTGAATTTGAATCTGTCTATGCGCGATCGGGAACCTGAGCGTCCAAACCTATGATATAAGACATCATAGCGCAAATAAAGAGTATGTGTCAGTACGTGAAATGTATTGGTATACTAGATAGGGTAAGGCTGAATACAAGGGTTCATATGCATGAACAATAACTGACTGAATGATATAGAGTAACTGAATATGAGAGTACATGGATAAATGATATGACTGTAACTACTGAGTATGTATTACTGTGCATATACATGAGTGTATACTGTAACTGAGCTTTTCTAAAGCTGAGTACTGAGTAACTGATAATCTTAAGTTACTGATAAGTGAGTTACTGATATTGATTGACTGTATCTGACAATCTTGATTTTGTAGAACTGAACTGAGTTCTACTCTGAGACTAAAACTGAAACTATGGGAGGTAATCATCTAACCGACATGCCTCAAATAAGGTAAGATAACTGAGTTGGGATCCAATCTGTAACCCCAATTAGAAGGATATCGGTACCATACCACGGGTAAAGACAACTAAAGAGATGCCCTCATCTGGCAGGTACTCTGATGAGAATGATGGAACCCTCAACTGACAGGTTAAAACACCCCATCAACCCTCAATTGACAGGTTTGATGTCTCAATCTATGCTGGCTACGTAATTCTAGAACGCAAGGATTACTTCTAAGGATTACACCCTCTACTGGCAGGTAGCCCCCATCCTTGGGTTCACTCGGTGATGAATCCTACTCCTAACTAAAAGACTCAGAACTGATTATACTGAATTAAACTAGACTAAGACTGAGTTTACTGAGTTTTCCTGAGTTTTATAACTGACTGAGAGTAGTACTGATCGTGACATGACTGAGACTATTCTGTAACTGACACTGACTCTAGGTAAACAACTAAATTGTCGGGTATTAAATACCCCCAGGACTCGATAGCATGAAAAGTAAAGCATAGCATAATCTTGAATAACATAACATTGTTCACTTGTTCATAATTCATCCATAGAGACATTTTATCAAACACTTGTAAGACATAAAATTATACATGAATGGGGAATACATGCTATCATGTTATAATGACACTATTTAATTCACATAGGCATTTTATCAAACACATGGGAAGCATACTTGATTTATTAAATCATAAACACTTAGGATTAACATGGATACAATAATCATCTTACAATTTCAAGGGTTTATCAGGAATATCAGGTAATTCAACACATACTAGGATCAATTCTTGGAACTTGTAATTTAAATCATGGTTTAAAATCCAACAATAACATGAACATGAATTCAATTCAACTAAATCATGGATTTTCATGAATACACACTCTTTGTATTTTAAAAAGGGGTTCTTGAGCTCCATGTGGATGATAAGGGTTCATGGATGGACATCTAACATACCTTAATTTGTGAGTTTCTTGAAGTTCTTGGTGAATCCTTTGAGATTGCTCTTGGTTCCTTGAAGTTAGGGTTTTGTATTTATGAGAGAGAATGCCCTTTTGATTTGGGAGAAATTGATTAAAGAATGATTTTAAAAAAATATTTTTAGGGCTTAAATACTATGCCTGGACAGAATAAATAATGGGAATAGACCAGTTTAACCTTGGGTGAAACTTTTAATTTTCGCTAAAATTTTCCAAAATAGGCACCTAGCGCGACGCAGCGCTATGTCTCTGAAAATTGACAACTGGGAAAATGCACAGTGGCTCGACGCGGTGGTATCGCATTGGTACACTGAAAATTGATAAATGTGAAAATAAGCTTTGACGCGACGTGCCGGTATCGCAGTACCTCACTAAAAACTGACAATTGCCATTTTGGCATACTCCGCGACGCGCTACTGGCCTGAATGACGGTGTTTAACGACTGAAACTTAAAATAGCCATAACTTTTTACCCGATCATCCGATTTAGGCGAATTTTATATCGTTGGAAAGCTGACTGAATTTCCTACGCAATGGCAAGCTCTAAAATAAAAATGCTGACTATTTCAAAAATTTTATATTAGATAACTCATTGAATGAAACTCAAGTTAAGCTTGAGAAATACGGGTATTTCAGTTATACACCACCTGCAGATTGTGCTTGGTAATGAAAGAAAATCTATTTAATTAAGGATAAATTTAAACATAGATATCTAGTGAATGGATGGCTAAAACTAGGTAGAGTGTACACCTTTAAAAGTGGGTACAAATGGAAGAAAGGTGAGATGGAAGTCTGGTAAAGGAGTAGATGGGTTTGGAATAGGACTAATACTCCTAAACACAACTTTATAAGTTGGTTAGTAGCCCATAGAAGGCTACTAACAAAACAAAGACTGAAGAAGTTTGGACTTTCAATATATAACAATTGTGCACTATGTGATGATACTGAAGAAACACAACAACACTTATATGCTGAATGCAAATTCTCAAGGCAATGCCTAAACCTGCTTTTGACATGAATAGGAATGGGAATTCAGAATCTGAAAATTCAAGGACTGTGGAGGAGAATGATGAGAAGGACTCTGGGGAGAAATAAGAGAGAATTCATTCTTGCAGTACTGAATGCCTTAATATACACAATATGGAGAACAAGAAATGAAGCAGACTGGAGCCACAAGGTTACAATGCCAGAGAAGATATGTGCAGAAATAAAGGAGGCATCATACATTAGAAGTGTAAATACAAAGAGGAAGAAGGTATCAAAATAGGTAAATCATGGATTGAAAAATTGTATAGTAGTAGTAGCAACAAAACTTGATTTGCCATATACTGTATGTAATAAGGGATTTGATGGATGATTAATAAAGCTTTTGTTTCGACCAAAAAAAAATTACTTACACAAAAATTATATTTTGTTGATACTAAGACTTGTTCATGATCTAAATAATTAAGATCAAACAGGTGCTCAAATTTTGATGTAAACAAATGAACTTAATGGCCTGTGGTCTAAATCGTTCACATCAAACCTCCATTAAGTACAAACAAATCAAGACTAAGAGATTGTCTAATAGCTGATTTGGAGATGAGTTATGCAAGTATTGAATTCTTTATAAGTAATACCATATTTGGTAGCAGACTAGGAGTTAAGTTGTTTATGTATACAATTAAAATGGTCTTTGATTTGTAATTACAAATCTACATAACAAATGCATGTATGAGTTATAAAAAAATATATGTATTAATTTATGCAATACATCAGGCAGAATTATAACTAACACATGAATAACTTAACTCTGCATAACTAATTTCTACATAAAATAATATATAAATTCTCTTATATCTAATTCAGGTATTACTAATTCTTACATAGCTTTAGAGCCCATTTGGGATTGCTGATATAAAACTGCTTATTTGAGAAGCACTTTTATAAAATGACTTTTCAGAAAAGTACTTTTAAAAAAAAGCAGTTTGTATTTGGTAAATTCATTCGAAAAGTGTTTTTAATAATCAAATTGTGTTTGGATAATTTTTTCAAGAAGTATTTTTTGGGACAAATGATAAAAAATTCTCAACAATTTCATCCCTAATTTTATTATGCAATGTCTCCATACTTTTAGAACATCTGTCTTGTATTTTTGAAGGTATAACAAAAGGCTGGTCTGCTTCTTTGATCTCTATGATGATGCCTTCGTTAGCACAATAGTTAAAGTCTTTTTAAATATATTTTTATGGTGTCAAAATTTACTACGAATAAGCAGTCATCATATTCATATATATACACACACACACTATATTCTAATAAATATGTCACTTTTCATGAATTATTTATTTAAAATTAAATATTCAAGAAAAAATTTATATGTGATATCAAAATACAATCTTGTAACATGATTCATCTGTCAATTGTTATCATTAATAATAATAAAATAATTTATATATTCTTTAGTCATCATCATTAATGATATTTTCAAATTTATTTAAAGAAGATGAGTGAAAATAAAATAAAAATATATAAATCATAAAGAATTATGACGTAAATATAAAATATAAATTTTTAAAATCAAACATTAATCAAATATATATATATATATATATATATATATATATATATATATACACACACACACACACTATGAATAAAAATATTAATGATATTTTAAAAAAAAGTTACTACATATACTCAAAGGACAAAAGAGTAAAAACACACAAGAGATAAATGTAGAGAAATCAAGAAGCACCAAATGGATTATTAACATTTGTAACATTCAACATATTTCTAAATGTTTCCAAATTCTTCTTGAATCAACACATACACATAATAAAAATAATAAATAATAAATAATAATAATTACATTTTACTATATCACCCCTAATTAATTATTATGGTCATTTAAGCATTGTGCCACATAAGTTGAAATAGAAAAAATATTATAAATCACAATGATAAAAAATTTAAATTATTTAAAAAATATAATTGGCTATCGTCGACACAAAACTCTGGACAAGGAGAGTAACATATATTATTCAAAAATTACATAAAATGTATTATAAATTACAATACTTAACAACTTAAAATATCTAAAAATAATTTAATATGTTATATATTTCAAAGAAATTACATGAAAAATACTAGAAATCATAATAATTAACAACTTAAAAAATTTAAAAGATATAAAATATTTGGTCGACTCTTGAAATTATATTAGTGTCACTGAAATTGGAATAGAAGAAAAGTATTATAAATCACAATAATTAAAAGCTTATATTATTTTTAAAATATAATTGACTATCAATGCAACAAAAATTTTGACAAGAAAAGTAACGTATATTAATTTGAAAATTACATAAAAGAATAATATAAATTACAATAGTTAACAATTTAAATTATCTAAATACATATTAAAATAACATATGTTGAACTCATGCTAGATTATGGATGAATCCTTGAAAACATATGCAATCCTTTTATTAAAATTTTTTATTTAAATATATCAAGATTGAAAAGATAAATAAATATCTTAATGTTGACCCGTGCTGACACGAGCCATGCTCCTCTCTCTCTCTCTCTCTCTATATATATATATATATATGTATGTATTTACGTGTATGATAGGGATATTTTTTTCATAAAAAAATATTCTGTTTCTACTTATTTTGAGAAGTAGAAATTTTCTGCTTCTTCTCAGAAGCAAAAAAACTGCTTCTTCTTATTTTTAAAAGCACTTTTACAAGTTTACCAAATATATTTTTTTTTTTAAAAAAAAATATTTTTTTTCAAAATAAATACTTATTTTGAGAAATAAGTAATCCCAAACAGACTATTAACCTAATATTAACCAACCCTAATTATCCAAGAGACCTAAAACAAAAACCTAATTGTGGGCCCTAACAATATTTACTAGGTCTAAAAGAATATGCTAGAAAACTTCCGCACTAGCCTAGGCTAACACGTTTGTGGTCCAACTATTTAATAGTGCCGCTTATACCGACCTTCTTATTTATTTGATTTATAGATTTTTTTTTAAAAATTTATCTGATTTTTTTGTTTTTTTTTTTATTGATTGCACAATTAGTCTACCATACTCCATAGTAATATATTTTTCGTTAAAATCATTTCATTTTTTTTCATTTTCAATAATAAAATTTCATCTTCACAGGAGTATATTCCAAGTGTTCAAAATTTTTTAGAACAAAAACTTCACATTTACCCTTTAACTTTTGATTAAATATCATTAACTATCTCAATTTAATATTAGTAATTAGGGAATAGAGTTAATGTGCAAAAAAATTCAAAAAATATAGAATGATAACATGATAACTAAAACGTGCGTAAGAAAAGGTTTTTTTGGACATAAATAACACTTAAAAAAATGACAATTAATAGTCAGAATAAAAATCATTAATTTTCTTTAATGTCAATTTCTTATTCATTCATTACATTATAAAATTGCTCTCATCTTGAAGCTTCGTTAGGAATCAAGGACAAAAAACAAAAACTTTAACAATTAATTATATTAAAACAGATTTAACTAAGAATAAAATTCTTTAATTTGGACGATACATTACAAATTTGACTAATTTTTTTCTTTTTTAACCAAAAAATAGTTTACTCACCTCAATTTCACCATCTGAGAGAGTGACAAGTATTCTTTTATTTTTAATAAAAAATCTCAAACTTAAATTCTAAATATAAAAGAGCTTTTACTAGGAGGCGTTTTACTCCGATATTTCGATGTTAATCTTAATTAATTGAACTTTAATGTGAGTATCAAACATCACGAACAAAAAAAATGGACCCCATACCCCATCACAAAACCCAACCATAGTTCAAATTGGAGGTATAAAATCACTTTTGATAGAAAACATTTTATTTTTATAGCAAAAACTCAATATTAGTATCAAATATCCAACTGAAACTTAAAAAAAAAGGGCCCCATATTCCCACCCATCACCCCCACCACAAAAAACCCAACATTAGTTCAAATTGAAGGTATAAAATTGCTTTTCATAGAAAATATTTTACCCTTATAATAAAAATTTAGACGAAAACTCAATGAGAGTCAAAATAGAAAAAAAAAAAAAAAGAATCCATACCCTCAACCTTCAACCCCCAACCCCCTCCCACCCTACCCCCACCATAAAACCCAACTATATATCTTTCCATCAATCCTTCTTATATCTTTACCCATTTTTTCCATCACATAACAAGCACTCTCTGCCTCTTCACCATTTTTTCAATATTGAAAAAATGGCTACTGGAGCTGCTGGCGCTGACGGAATTTTTCGTGGGATATTTGACGGATGTATCTCCGGTCACGATACAGGGATTCAACGTCGACCCTACCACAAGAACTGCACTTGTGAACTCCACAAATCCAAAGGTAATTGCTCTCATTCTTCTCGTTGCGCCAACATATCGTACAAAATTCGACGATCTTGGAGCGAAAGTTGTCTCTCTTTGGTAGCATCTTCTTCTGCTGGTTCCTCCTGTCATTCATCGACCTCCTCCTCTCCGGCCACCGGAGGATTGGATGTCTGTGGAAAGAAGAATTTGGTCCGTTCCAATACGGGAAGTGGTTATGAAGAAAGTTGTCTCGCATTGACCGCTAACATTTCAACAGCTGGTTACTCCGGTCATTCACTGACGTATGCTGGTGGGAGGAAGAATTTGGTCGATTCCAGTACGGGAGGTGATTATGATGATGCCTGATGGAGTTTTGTTTAAGGTGGTTACTTGATAAGTAATTAATTTTTTTTTTCTTCTAATGATATGATTTAATTTCTAAAAGTAGATTTGCTTATGATGATTTTGTATAATTTCTTGTAAACACGGATTACAAAAAATGTTTATTTATTTATTATTTAGTTAGGGTTTTTTGTGTTTTTATTTTATTTGATAATGATGACGATCGATAAATAATGTGTTATAGTGTAATTTTACTAATGAAGTTCAAGAAAGATAAAGTGTATGTAGGTCCACGCTTTCATGTTCTATGTTCTATGTTTTATTTCACTTTTCGAGGTTTTTATTTACCTTCATGGTATTACTTGCTTTAAAGGATAAGGGAGACCTTTTTGGGGTTAGTACACGTCTAACATGTTAAAAATTTTCTTTTGAACTTCTTTCATATTAGAAGGGCTCGTAAGCATTTTATTATCTTCCTCTGAATGGATGAATTATATTCTTTCATTCATCGTAATGAAATCATTCAGCAGGTGACGATAGTAAAATCTCTTGATTATGGAGTTGGCCGATGATTTTATAACTTTATTTTTATTTTAAAAAGATATAAAAATTATGTTCGATAGACTCAACTAAAACCTTTATTTGATGTATTTGATGATGGAACATCAAAATGTTAGAATTATTAAAAAATAGTGTTTTTGCTTTTTGGCTCTTTTATTGTTATTGATTTGACTTTCTCATGCAAAAAATTCACTCTCAAACGTAGGAGTACTTTTTTTCTCCTCCACAATCAAGCTATTTTCCTTTTCACGTCGAGTTAATTTTGAAGAATCCGAAAAACATAACAATCAAGTACTTAAGATAGAAAAGTAGAAAACTTGAAGTTTATAGGTTTGATTTTCAAAATTCTATTAGTATTAGATTTAATGTACAACTAAAATTACATGTTCAAAATAATATGTATTGAAATCATAAACAAGGTTTTAGTTGTATTTTATATTTACTATTTGAAAATATTAAATTCACGTGAACTTATAATCAAAAGGCTTATTTTAACTTACAAGATTTCCTAATTTAATTTGAATTTATTGTACTTTATGCTGAAAGGCTTTCACATATTTATTTGTATTTCCTATAAAAATATTTGTTGATTCAAATGAACCTATAGCCAAAAAATTATATCCATCTCCAAAATTAAGAAATTGAATCAGGTAAGTTTGAACTTTGAATTTAACTATGTTATGTTTCTTGTCAATTATTTTACTAACTTCATAACAATAATAATAACAACAACATATCTTTCTTATTAATTATTCTACTGAGTCCACAACAATAATAACAACATACTTATACTTATTGCAATTTTACAAATGAAGATCTAAACTTATTGCAATTTTACAAATGAAGTCTAACAAATCAAGATCTAAACTATCTATCGGTATACATGCTACCTTTCTTGCTAATTATGCTACGGAGTACGGAGTATTAATTGGGCTTCTAGACGCCTTACAATAAAGAAACCATTATCCTTCGGTGTCTTATACGTCTTCTTTGATTTTGTAGAAGCAACTTTCTTTCTTCAAGTAGTGAAGTTACTTTGATTTGTGTATAACTTGACGCTTTAAAGTCTGTATCTTGCCTTGTTACGACATCGTATTCGACTTCTTTCGCGGATTTGTTATTTCTTACAACATCGTATTCGACGCCTCAACAAAAATAACAAAAAGATATTCATATTCAATGCAATTTCATGATTGACGTCTGAAAAAGGATAGAAAGACGATTTCTAATAGACTCCGAATTAAATATTTAATTTTGATTATTTTTTTGTTAATACTTTTTGATTAGAGATAATTAAATAATTAAGGTGCACCTAAATCAAGATCCATAACTTATAACAAGCTGTATTTTACAGAAAAAAAGAACATTTTCCAGGTTGTATTGAAAGTAGCACAGCACATGTGAGCAGTCACTAACTTTTGAGTTGTAGTTTGGTATTACATGCCATGGTCGGTCCCTAATATTAATTGTTTTGACTAATTACATTTATTTTAAAATATTTGATGTTCTCTTTTTTTTTTTTTTTAAATTTTATTTTATTTTTAAAATAAGCATTTTTCTTCTTTGATTTTATTTGATGTGTGTCTTGTTTCTCATATCATTTTGTTGGGTATTTTTATACTTTTTGTTTGTTACATTGGTGTTTGTCCTAAGCAGGGTGGAGCCACCTTCAACAAAGGGTGGTCAGATGCACACCCACGCCGGAAAATTATGTGGTGAAATATAGGTTAAATATTAGTCATTATAGATTTATATTTAATTTTGTACACCCTTAACATTGCTGAAAATAAAATTTACATATTCTTCGTCAAATTTCTGGCTCCGTCATTGGACTCCTAAGCCAAGGATCTATCGGAAACAACCTCTCTACTTGATATAAGATAGTATATGAACTGCGTATACTTTACTCTCATCATACCCCACTTAATGAAAATATATTGAATATATTGTTGTTGATTTTATTTGATGTGTTAATAAGTAGAATAATAATTAAGTGAGATATGTGATGGTGAAATTAATGATAATTTAGACATCTTTTATGATTATAATAATTAAATTTTTCTCAGTATTTGCATCTCTACATAAACTCTCATCTTGTAAATGTATTAAACTTTAACAGTTTAACACCCGATGTGACT
>NC_061117.1:7612666-7666014 GCF_002878395.1 Capsicum annuum
ATTCATGTCACAGGTATCTCAACGGATTGGAAGGAGAAGGGCTATACCGAGTTGGAGAGTCGAGTGAGGTCCAGTTGAGATTCTATTCTGCGGCTCTGCCATTACATCAAAGATAAAAATTACAAGTTAAGAAGATAACTAAAATTACAAAAGTCCTATCTATGCAGCTTCTTTTGGACTCTTGACTTGAGTTTCTGATGCTTTCAAAATGTAGAAAACATCTGATATTCTTTGGGTTAAACTTGAGAATAGATTCTTTATCCATGCAAAATTTTATTTTTGGAGATGAACTCACAAATTGACTATGTTTTGTCGGTGGTGCTTCTAAACCTGAATTTGAAAATCTTCACCCTATTCTTTAGGCGAGGTCCTGACTTATAATTTCTTCACCTGGTTGCTTGCCTTTCAATTTTATCACCTTGTTCTCCAGGCAGGCTTCTGACTTGCTATTTTTAATCTTTTGATTTTCCAATTTCATAGCCCTGTTCTTTAGGCAGGCTCCCAACTTGTAATTTCCTCACTTTATTGACTTTCAATTGCTTCACCTTGTTTCTTGACTTTTAGTCTCTTAACATCGTTGTTTGATTTTCAATTTCTTTGCCTTGTTCTTTAGGCGGGCTCCTGACTTGCTATTTCATCACCCTGTTCTGTAGGCGAGCTCCTGACTTTCTATTTTATCACCATGTTCTTCATGCGGGCTCCTGACTTGAAATTTTATCACCCTGTTCTTCAGGAGGACTCCTAACTTTGTCACCCTGTTCTTCAGGTGAGCTCCTGACTTGCTACTTCATCACCCTGTTCTTCAGGCATGCTCCTGAAACCAAAATAAAAAGTAGAACAAAAATGATCCCAAACTAAGATTATGCTAAAGAAAGATTTAATTTTCCGAAAGTAATGTCCCATTTTCAAGGAGAGTCCTGAGTAGAAAGTAAATCTCCATTTTCTAGGAGGGTCCTGAACATAAAGTAAATTCTCATTTTTTAGGAGGGTCTTGAACATAAAGTAAATCTCTATTTTTCAGGAGGGTCCTGAACATAAGTAAATTCCCATTTTCCAGGAGGGTCCTGAACATGAAGTAATGTCACGGATATGCTATGCCAATGGCAGCTGAACTTAATGAATAGAACTTAGTGGTCGGTTGCATCTCTTGGTTTTCCATACATCTACTCCAGTGCTCGTTTACTTCATTTTTCTTCAGATTAATAATATTTGCCCTTGTTTTTTTGCATCATTGACCCAATCCCAGATTTAGGGAAGTGACTTTGATTCAAACACGGAATATCTATTTTACAATGCCCCTGAGATGCACCTTCTTTAACCTGAATATTTCCATACATCCAAGAACTTGTCGGTTGATGAACTTTCTTTGCTTCTTTTGTTTTATGATCATGTTTATTTCATGTGCTAGTCTTGGCTTTTTCTCATGCAATTGGGGAGACTGGTAGTAAGTTTTAAAGTCCTTTCTCACTTGTTTCGACATAGATTTGACTCAAAATGTAAAGAAATGATGGTGACTTTTATTTTGATAAATGACACAAAAAGACAAAATATGAATATGTAAGTGAAAGAAAAGGGCAATGTTTCTCTTTCAAAAAGAAAACTTATCTGAATACGACAACCAACTCTAATGATTATGACATGTATTTTGGATTAAGCTACCTAATCTTTTTACCCAAACTTTGTTGAGTTCATACCTTTTCCGCTGAGTCACTTCTTCAATCCCATTGGACCCATATACCTCATTCAATTGACAACATCTTAAAAGATTTTCTCCAACAAGCCTCTCTTCTTTTATTTCTCTTGGACTCGTCATCGCCTTACGGTGCCCGTGAAGGTTTTCACCAATAAGACTCTCTCATTTTTATTTCTCTCAACTCACCATCGCCTTACAGCCCGTGAGGGTTTTCACCAATAAGACCCTCATTTCTATTTCTCTTATCTCACCATCACCTTATGATGCCCGTAAGGGTTTTCACCAATATGACTCTCTCATTTTTATTTCTCCCCTGATACCTTACACCAAGGAAGCCAAGTAGTTCCCAGCATGCATCATCATATTCATTGAATGCTTAGCCTTAAAATTCTCGAAGATTGATCGGAAGGTCTTTCTTTGGTTGTAACTTGGCTTTTGAATAGGGTTAGAAAGAAAGGATGGCGTGGGGCCCAAATGACACTTAAAGTGGGGTGGGACTTACAACTTTTGGAATCAACTCAAACAACGAAGATTAACTCATGTCGCGGTTTCTTTTGACTGGGTAATTCATAGGGCTGCTAACATATCTCACACTCAAAAGAGGAGAATCAGGTTATACGTAGTTTCAATAGCTTGTTATTTGTTTTGTTTTGATTTTTGCTCTTTATTTTTTTATTGACTCTTTTTCTCTTTGGGCCCTTTTTTACTCTATTTTCTTGACACTCTTCTCGTTTCTTTCTTTTTGACATATTTTTTCTCTTTTTTTTGAAACTTTTTTGACTCTACCTTGATTTCAAAGAGGGATATGAAATAAAATAGAACTAAATCTCAAACGGGGTAAACAAAGAATGACACAATATTTGGATAGCAGAATGAAATGTCTTTATCATATCAACCTTCAAAATGCAAGTACTAAATATGCAATAGAACTAACAAAGGATAAAATATCATACATAATATCTTTTGACTGTGTTAGCATTGATAGCCATTTCTGTCATTTTGCCTTCTACATCTGTCAAATATAAAGATCCATTGGGCAACACTTTCTTCACAATAAAAGGACCTTGCCAATTTGGGGAGAACTTGCCTTTAGCTTCAACCTGATGAGGGAGGATACACTTCAATACCAACTGACCAACTTCAAAATGCTTGGGATGTACCTTTTTGTTATATGCTCAAGCCATTCTCTTCTGATACAATTGGCCTAGACATACCGACGTCAGCCTTTTTCATCAATCAAACTCAACTGTTCGAGTTGGTTTTTGACCCAATGATCATCATCAGTCTTTGATTCCATAATGAATCGAAGAGAGGGAATTTCAACTTTTGTGGAAATGACTGCTTCTGTCCTGTACACTAATAAATATGGGTTTGCCCCTGTTGAAGTGTGAACAGTAGTACGATAGCCTAGCAAAGCGAATGGAAACTTCTTATGTCATTGTCTGGACCCATGTATCATTTTCTGTTGTATCTTCTTAATATTCTTATTGGTAGCTTCCACGATTTTATTTGCCTTTGGACGATATGGAGTGCAATTACGATGTGTGATCTTAAATTGTTGGCACACTTCTTGCATCAAACGACTATTGAGATTGGCAGCATTATCTATAACGATCATCTTGGAAATTCCAAATATACTAATAATATTGGCATGAATAAAATCTACCACCGCCTTCTTTGTTACTGACTTGAAAGGTACTACTTATACCTACTTTGTAAAGTAATCAATGGCCACCAAAATGAATCTATGCATATTTGATGCTTTCAGCTCAATTGGTCTAATTAAATCCATCCCTAAGCTACGAAAGGCCATGAAGCAGACATTGCGTGCTACTCAGTAGGAGGGGAATGCATCAGATCCTCGTGTACTTGACATTGATGACATTTTCGAACGAAATAAATAAAGTCCCTCTCCATAGTAAGCCAATAATAACCCACTCGAAGTATCTTCTTTGACAATGCATAACTATTCATATGAGGTCCGCATACTCTGGAATGTATTTCAACCATGATTTCTAAAGCTTCTTTTGTATCTACTCATATCAAGAGTCCCAGATCAGGGGTTTTCTTGTACAAGATTCCCCCACTTTAAAAAAATCATCTAGCCAAATGCCTAATAGCCCTGTTTTGATCTCTGGTGGCATGTGTTAGGTATTATTCTGACTGCCTATATTTCTTGGTATCAAGGAACCAAGGTTCCCCATCGAGTTTTTCCTCAACTGTATTGCAATAAGCATATTGATCACGCCTCTGTATATGCACTGGATCGATGTAGGCTTTATCAGGATGTTGGAGCATCGAAGACAAAGTGGCTAAAGCATTAACAATTTCTTTGAGAATTCTTTGAATGTGCTTGAACCTTACGGACATGAAACACTGACATAAATTTTGTAGGCATTGTCCGTACGGTATGAGCTTTATATCCCGTGTCTCCCAATCGCCTTGTATCTGATAGACAAGCAAGTCTGAATCCCCTAACACTAACAATTCCTGAACACCCATGTCAATAGTTAACCTCAGCCCCAGAATGCAAGCTTTATATTCTTCCATGTTGTTAGTACAATAAAATCAAAGTTGAGCTGTTACTGGAAAATATTGTCCTAATGCAAAAATAAGAACTGCACCTATTCTAACTCCTTTCATGTTTACGGCTCCATAAAAAAATAGTTTTCAACCTGGATTAGCATCTACAATGACTTTAACGACACACAACACCTCTTCATCAGGAAAATATATCTTTAATAGCTCATACTCTTCATCAATGGGATTCTTAGAAAGATGATCTGCCAAGGATTGGGATTTCATGGTGGTTTGAGTCACATATACAATGTTGAACTCGGTAAGTAATATTTTCCACTTCGCCAGTCGGCTTGTTGGCATAGGCTTTTGAAAGATATACTTCAAAAAATCCATGCATAAGGTGAGATAGGTAGTGTATGATGAAAGATAATGCTTTAAATTCTGTGCTACCCAAGTTAGGGCACAACACATCCTTTGAAGAAGAGTGTACTTGGCTTCATACATTGTGAACTTCTTGTTAAGATAATGAATAGTCTGCTCCTTTTTACTTGTGACATCATGTTGACCCAATATACAACCTAATGAATTATCCACAACCGACAAGTACAAAATCAAAGGCCTTCCAAGCTTGGGTGGTACTTACACTGGTGTATTTGACAGATATCTTCTGATTTTATCAAATGCTTTCTGATATTCCTCAGTCTACTCAACCGCAACACTCTTCTTTAACAACTTGAAAATAGGCTCACAAGTAGTTGTGAGTTGATCAATGAATCTACTGATATAGTTCAATCTACCAAGCAAACTCATCATCTCTATTCTATTCTTAGGCGGTGACAGATCCATAATGGCCTTGATCTTTGATGGATCCAATTCAATACTGCGATTGTTGAATATAAATCCAAACAGCTTTCCGAATGGAACTCCAAATACACATTTTTCTGAGTTGAGTTTGAGATTATAATTGCGAAGCCTCTCAAAGAACTTTCTTAGATCTTTAACATGGTTAGCCTAATTCTTTGATTTAATAATCACATCATTTACATTGTGGATAAGAAGGGGTTTGGGCATATGGCTGTGCTCTATATACTGGGTATGGTGGTGGTGTGATACAAGTACCAGTACGTAGATGGACTTATGAGGGCGTATGTTGGACCCGAGACTTGGTGTGTGCAAATGAGCACCTAAATAGACACCAAAACCATCTATACATAGCACTACAAGGGAACCTATTGAAGCATTTCACTAAAGGTTCATTTTGGACATTTCACACTTCATTTTGTAACCTACTATAAATAGAATAATGTAAGGTTTTATTCACTAGTTTTTGTTGGATATTTAAGTTGTAACACTTAGAAACATTTCTCTTGAGAGAAAGGACCCCATGGCTGAAACTTGTAACTATGGTTTTCAACACTAGTGTGGATTCACTCGGGTTGGATTCAAGCTTGGAAATGTTGGATGCTTGGGAGATCGAGGTCACTCTTGTACCAACGTAAGAGATAGATTTTTGTTGTGTGTAGTGTTAAGGGTCCAAGAGTGGAATAGTCTCTTAGGTTCTTAAGATTATACCAACCATTGGTCTATTTATCTATCCTTTTTCTTTTATTGTAATCATATGGTGTTTTCTCTTATTTAGTGCAAGTCGTTTGTTGTTGTTATTGTTCTTATCATATTATTTTCTATATTCTTGTGTTCATCACGTTTTGGTGGATGTTTTGGTGTCAAAAACACCCTTGTATTCTTGTTGTTGTAGTGAATCCGAGAGTGGTCTCCAAAAGGTCCTCTGATCCTTAAGATTTGTGGACTGTTTTGGAGTATGTTTCATGCCTTCCATGACTTGTTTTGTATCATTTGGTATCATAGCATGGCTTGATGTTGTTCCTACAAGATCAATCTTGGGGTTTCTTGATAGAAAATAAAAAAAAAGCATTAGAAAACTAAAAAATAAAAAAAACCAAATCTGTCCATTTTGTGTTCTTGGCTGAAATTGTGTTATTGTTGTATCTTGGCCAAGATTTTTTTACTTGTTTTGTCGATTCTAGTGTTATTTTTCTTCATATCCAACACTCTTGAGTCTAAATCTAAGTTTGAGCTTACATTGTTGGAGTTGTTATTGTGAACATAAGGCTTGGCTGAATTGTTATTGAAACATTATTGTGGTGGACTGTTTTGGCCTTGTGGTCTTCATATTGTTGTTGTTTTAAGCTTGTCCATGTGATATTGTTGTTCATTGATGGCCTAAGAACCATTTTGTTGAAGTTGTAGTTGTCTTGGCCAAATGTTGAAGATATTGTATTGTGAAAATTGGAAGTTGGCCGTGTGAAAATTGTTGGTGTCTTGGAGATTGTTGTTGGTTGTTCTTGATGATTGTTGATGTTGTTCTTGAAGTTCTTCACAAACTTCATAGCTTGTTAAAATAAAGTGAAATTTAGATCCAAAAAGGTGAAAAAAAGGTATGAGAACTTTGTTAGTCTTGAAAGACTTACTATCATTCACCAACTAGTCAATCACATCTCAACCATTTTCCATAAAACAAGGACCCATGTTTTGAGGAAAAGTGCAAGTCAAGTCAAGAATTTTTGTGTTTGAATTTCAAAAGGGCTCCAAGACTTGTATTTGCCTCCATTAACCAAATTCCAATTCTTAAATTGTAAATTGACCAAATACTTGAAATTGGACAATAAGAATTGTTAGAAACCGCAATCAATTACGTGATGCCACATCATCATTATTACTATTCACGCAATAATTTTGGCTCAAACTTTTGATATCTTAGTTTTCTTTTGTTGTTCCTTAGTTTCACTTTCATTGGTTCCAATACTAATTGGCAAACTAGTACTCTTCTACTAGATTGTTAGTTAGTCTTTGTGTTCGTTCATTCGTGTTAAGCGTTGTTGTGTGCTTTTCTCTTTTGTAAATTCATTGTATCTTGTTGGTTCAAGTTTGTAAAAAAGTTTTCTTTGAGTCAACTCAAATGAAAATCTATTTCGGGCAAGAGTAGACTCGACCCTCAATCACTCGCGAAGTACAAGCCAACTTTCAAGACTTGTGAAACCAAGTGTGAGGTAAAAATCGAATGTGAGAGTGTGGTGAGGCATTTTTGAGCTAACAAGTTTGTTTGTTTTGTTGTTCGTTGTTGTATTTTCTTTTAGGTACCATGGCTGCCACTAATCTCGATGCCACATTTGACCGCATCACCGACAATATTGAAGACATAAAATAGAACGTTGAAAGGCTACACCAATTGGTATCCACACTTGTCCCAACAAATCCAAAACCTAAGGTCCAAACACCTAGCGGTGAGATCTTCCCGAAGGAAGTTGCTGCCCAAACTTGTGAAGGACTTTCACACCAAGGTAAAGACGAAGATACTCATGAATGTCAAGGTAAAATAGCTAACTCTTACACTTTGGTACATGTGAATGATTGACGTGTGACTAATAAGCCATTGAGTATGAGTAGTATCTTACCTACATATGAGCATATTGATTTCTTACCACTTTTGGATGATGTACATGTTGTGCGAGTGGATACACTAGTTGATCCTATAGATGACCGAATCAACTCTTCTAGTAAGATCGATTTGTGTCCACATAGTGTTGAAGCTATTGTGTTGAATGAAAGTACATCATCATGTGAAAATTATGTTGACCAACTTGTGTGTAAAACCTGCCCACCACTTGAGAATATGTGTGATGTACTTAATGAATCTAAAGTGAGTAAAGAATTTGAAGATGTTGGTCAAGGACAAAGGAGTGAACCCGTGAGCCTATGTTGTTGTAAAGATTCTAATGTTTTCTTGGCTCATAGGATTAATCATGTACTTGACATATCTTTTAAAAATGATTTTGCTTGTACTCCTTTGCATGACACCCCACCTGTGCTTGACAAATATGGTGACTTGAATTATGATCCCTTTGATGTTAATGGTGGTTTGTGTCTACTCGAGGACCCTAGGGCAAATGTGTCATTGTCTCTTTGGGGTGTTTCTCATATCCATGCATCCATGTTTAACACACTTGTACGTAAGTTATGTGAATCATAACTTATGGATGCCAAGTTATATTTTTGTTTGTGGAAGGGTCCAAGGATTTTAAAGAATTATTGTCACCTCCATGGGGTTGGACAAGTTGAAGTATCTTGTGGGACTTTTGAGAGCGTGCTTCACATCATTTGTAGAGGGAAACTGAGTTCTTGGGAAAATTACTTGCCTTGGATTGGATTGTTTCATGATATTTTCCCTATTCTCCCTACTGGTGTGACTTCCTTGGTGGAATGCCTTCCCTCGGGAAGTGGTTGGAAAGAGAGAGGTCCTACGTTCTTGCAATGTCCCTTTCTCTCTTTGTGTGTTCCTACTTGTGAATACATCTTAGATGAGAATTGTGTCTTTGATTCCTTTCTTCACAACCTATATACATATGATGATATTCATGATGTTGTTGGATATACATCGTATGAGAGGCGTAGTCTCGGTTTTTGCCCCTTAATTCTTTATGTTCATCTGAGCCCTTTCCTTTGTGTTGTTGTACAAAAGCTTTTCATAATTAGCATAAAGGATCCTTGGTTGTAATTCAAATGTGTACCATTGTGGCATGATAAAGCAAAATGTTTATTTTGCTAACCCTAACCCTCATGCCATGAGGATGTGTGCTTGTTTGTTTTCTCTTTGATTTTGCAAGGTACAAATTCAAGGTCGAATCCATTTCAAGAAGGGGAGGATAATACTAGTACGATCACGTAGATGGACTTATGGGGGATTATGTTGGACCCAAGACTTGGTGTGTGCAAATAAGCACCTAAATAGACACCAAAACCATCCATACATAGCACTCCACGGGCCCCTATTGAAGCATTTCACTAAAGGGTTATTTTAGACATTTCATACTTTATTTTGTAACCTACTATAAATAGAATAATGTACAGTTTTATTCACTAGTTTTTGTTGGATATTTAAGTTGTAACACTTAGAAACATTTCTCTTGAGAGAAAGGACTCCATTACCAAAACTTGTAACTAGGGTTTTCAACATTGAGTGTGGATTCACTCGAGTTGGATTCAAGCTTGGAAACATTAGATGCTTGGAAGATCGAGGTCACTCTTGTACCAACGTAAGAGATAGGTTTTTGTTGTGTGTAGTGTTAAGGGTCCAAGAGTGGAATAGGCTCTTGGGTTCTTAAGATTATACCAACCATTGGTCTATCTATCTATCTATCCCTTTTCTTTTATTGTAATCGTGTGATGTTTTCTCTTGTTTAGTGCAAGCCATTTGTTATTGTCATTGTTCTTATCATATTGTTGTCTAGCTTCTTGTGTTCATCACGTTTTGGTGGATATTTGTCAAAAAAAACCCTTGTATTCTTGTATTCTTGTTGTTTTAGTGAATTCGAGAGTGGTCTCCAAAAGGTCCTCAGATCCTTAAGATTTGTGGACTATTCTGGAGTGTGTTTCGTGCCTTTCGTGGCTTGTCTTATATCATGGTGAAATAGAATATAGTGGGTTTTGTGGAAGGTAGTAGTGATATGGGGAATATATGGAGTTTGGTCATAGACTTGGGCTTGAGACTGAGAATAGGGGTGAGATGATCTTTTCGGCTAGACGTGTGGTCCAGCTACAACGGTCGCCACATCCTCCTCTTTTTTTTCCCTCCAAAAGTTCCAGAACCACTTTGAATTTCTTGGGTGGTGTCCTTTATTGTGGAAAAAGTCACGATTCGTCCGGTCTTGATACCCTCTTCTATCATCTCTCTTATTTTGAGGACCTTGACAAACGACTTACTCATTGATAGAAGCAAGTGTTGAAAATAAGTCTCATCTTCTCCCTGAATGGCGACCTCCATCAATTTACTCTCTTTCATTGGAGGTTTTACCCTAGTGGCCTATTTATGCCACCTTATCGCATACTCCATAAAACTTTTGGTACTCTTCTTTTTCATGTTAATTAGGGATTTCTCATCAAGGATCAGCTCCACATTATATTGAAATTGTTGTACAAATTTACTAGATAGGTTAGCCCAACTATTCCATTTGTTAATGTCTTGATCCACAAACCACTCTGAGGCTAAACTCGAAATACTTTCACCAAAATAAGTCATAAGCAACTCTTCTTTACCTCCAGCACCCCTTAATTGATTACAATAACACCTCAAATAGACTACCGGATCTCCGAGTCCATCATGCTTCTCAAACTTCAGCATCTTAAAGCCAAGAGAAAGGTTAACACCTGGAAACATGCATAAATCTTTATACGAAACACTTTTATAACCCCCAAGTCCCAGTAAATTTCCATGGCCTATTCTAAACTTTTCAATTTTCGTGCCATGACTTATTGTTCCTCTGTTGCAACAGGCTTCTCTGTATCAAATAAAAATGCAAGTGGCTAAGTGTATCTATATGGTTCATTCATCTTAAAAGTAGGCTCTAGGGCATAATACTGATCATCCAAAACTTTCAACACTGGCTCACTTGCAGATCGAGGGAACATGATTATTAGACGAACAACATGAGTAGGAGATTCAGATGGTGAAAGATCCACAAACACAGGTGCCATAGGTGGTGCTAGATGGAAAGAAGGCCTCTATTGAGGGACCATCAGGGGCACACTAGAAGTTCTAGGATAGTACTGATATGGCATGAATCCCGACACATGCTGGTGTGTATCAGTTGGAAAGAAAATTGCACTTAAAACAACAACAGGTAATTAGAAGCGTTGCCAAGACCATCCGGGTATGAAGGAGGACGAATGCCACTGACCCAGGCTCGGTGCATCTCTGCCAGTTGTTGGCTGAGTCTCAATATCTCCTTATTATGTTTTGAACCCCCTTCCCCAAGACTCCGGTTTGGGTCAATGAGCGAATTTTCTACTTCTTTGTTGGCCATGGTGAGCTTTGGTTTCGATCTAGTGAAGTAAGGACTACTTGCCAGAGTGCTACAAACCAACCACTTTTATCTCAATTTGGAGCTTTTGAAGAACATTACTTGATAAAATAAAGAAAATCCACTCCCGATAACTTCAACTCAAGCCTCAACAACGAATGAAATCCAACTCGATATCGAGAAATAACGACCCAGACAGATTTGAACCCCAAGGAAGAATAAATAGCAAGCAAACCGAGACTGAAATTATGAAAAACGAGAAAACTCGTATCCAAGATCCCGCCGGATTTAACCAAATCTCACCAAAAAAAAAGAAAAGAGTGGTTGTTCAATGTGTGTGTGGTCGGAACAAAGCTGGTGTGGCTGTTTTACGGTGGGTTTTGCTGCAACAGTGACCAACAGTGATCTCCGGAGCTTTCTAGTGATGATTCCGATGGGTTTCCAGCGAGAAACTTGTCGGAAAAGGTCAAACCAATGCCTGTTTCTCTCTCGATCGATCGATTTTTTCCTATCCCCTCATTCCCTCTCTCCTGATCTATGCGTATGTATTCTGCTCTCTGTGTGATGGTGCATTTTCTGGTGTGAATCAGCGGTGTGTGCGATTTGTGTGTGAATACAGAGTCTGTGTATTGTCTATCCCAAATAAAAGAAAAAATGAAGATGATGATGGCTTTTTCCCGTCTGTTCTGTGTGTGTACCCCCAAAAATATCTATGTAGTGTGTGAGTGTGTAAATTATTGGTGAGTTGTGGAAAACATGATGTGGCGTGTGTAGGTGTACGTGTGGCGTGTGTATGCGTGAGCTATGAGGTGTGTGTTAATATTGCGTGGCATGGTGAGGTGTCAAAAGTGATATGAATTTGGTTAATTTTAATAGTTTTTGATATGGAATATATAGTTTCTCTTGGGAATTCCAAGATGTATATCAACTTAGTAAATCAAAACTTTTAAGGTGGTGCTCACTAAAAAATTAATTCAATGAAAGTGTCGAAAATAAGTTTTGTTTTTTACATTAATTAATTGTATACTCATAACCCTCCCGATTCTAATACACTTCGCTAGTATAGTTTGAATTGAAGTTTCTGTGTGAATGTTATTTTGATATAAAGTTATTGATGATGTTGCATTTTAACATTTTTATTATTTAATATTATTATGCATGGCTATATGGACGTTATGGACAATTCAGGCTAGCTTATTATTCCTTCTGTTACATTTTATTGAATAGCCATCACAGGAAAGCTTATTGGCAGCTTTGTTCCTCAACTTTAATGCCATAATAAGGAAACATCCCACATTGCATGGCTGTTACTTTGCAGCCACTAACTCCTATTCTATTTGTGCCTTAAAATCAATAGTTAGTGTTGGTAGAAGTGGATAAAAGTTTCGTGTAACTTTCATTCTTTATTACTCCAGTAATTCTATTCTTTATGTGGTGTAACTCATGTAACACTTGTAACCTAAAAGCCATTGATATTCCATCTTTACTATCCCATTTATTTCTTCCTATTCATTGCATGGAAGAGTTCTTCACCTATAAATAAAGGTGGTCTTGCATGGTTTTGTGGACACACAAGATAATATAGAGTTCACAAAAGATAGTAAAAAAGAGAGTTCATTAGTTGAAGGGAGGTGTTCTTTTTGTGGAGCTTTGAACTCAACTCTTGTCCAGAGTTGTTGAGTTGTTCTTTGTGAGAAAGGTTGTTGTATCCTAGAGGGGAAGAGTCAAGAAGATTATTACTGGACCGGTGAAATATTTTGCTGCAGTGGGCTTGAATCTCCTTAAAGAGAGTGAGATATTTGCGCCTCAGCCGAAGAAGACAACGACATTCTTTTCTTTTTTCTTCACTTATAATTTTCAGTTGTAACTTTTCATAATTTCACCAACAATTTTAAATAGATTCAAGCCCAACAACAGAAAAATCCTCGGATGTCAAGATGGGAGATCTCAACAAACCACTCCGGTTCAACGGTACTCACTTTAAAAGGTCGAAGGTGAAGTGCTTTTCTACTTTAGTCTTCTCAATGTCTCTTATGTGTTAACTGAGAAGAACCCAAGTAAAGTAGATATCTCCTTCATGACCGATGATGAACTTATCTCTCTTCAAGAGAAAGTTTAAAAATATGATGGTGACTCTTATAAGTGTTGTTATTTTTTACTTAATTGTCTATCCGATAATTTTATGATTATTATGGTAGAACTTACTCTAGTACAAAGAAAATTTGGAAAGTCTTGCAGATTAGGTATTACACTAAGGAGGCAGGAGCGAAAAAATATGCGGCTAGCTGATTTTTTTGTTTCCAAATGGTGGACAACAAATCAGTGGTAGACCAAGCTCAGGATCTCATAATGATTGTTGGTGAGCTTAGGTACGAAGAAGTCAAAATTGGAGATAACCTTATTATTTGTGGCATAATTGATAAACTTCCACCGTCGTGAATGGAATTTCAAAAAAACTATGTGCCACAAGAAAAAAGAAACTTCTCTTGAAACTTTGATAATGAAAATCCGCATGGAAGAAGAAGTAAGGGGCCAAGATGCACTTTTGCAAACAGAAGAGAACAACATCACACCAAAGATAAATTTAATTTCTTCAAATAATGCTATCCCTGAAACGAACAAAAATACTACATTGAAGTCAAAGAAGAAAAAATTCAAGAAAAATGATGGTAGACATTCCAAGAAAAATAATGGTGGAAACAATCAAGAAAAAATAAACATGTACAAGAAAAAGGACCATGCTTTGTCTGTGGCAAGAGTGCATATTTCTTGATTTTGCAAATTTCGAAAACTTGGGCCTAAACCTCAGGTAAACGTTATTGAAGAACTATTTGTGGCTGTGATAACAAACATTAACATGGTGGAGAATGTTATCGGATGGTGGGCTGACTCTGGTGCAAACCGTCATGTCTGTTATGACAAAGATTGATTTAAAAATATACTAATTTTGAGGAGCCCAAAATCATCATGCTTGGATATTCTTACACAACTCAAGTACTTGGAATCGGAGATGTCGAATTGAGTTTTACTTCTGAAAGAGTATTGATATTAAAAGTTGTACTTTATACTCCTTCTATGAGAAAAAATTTGATGTCTAATTTTCTTCTTAATAAAGCAGGTTTTAAATAAATTATTGAATTTGACCAGTATGTAATTGTTAAAAATAATAATTTTGTGGGAAAGGGGTATGCCTGTGATGGTATGTTCACGTTGAATGATGAAATGAATAAAACATCTACTTTCATTTACATGTTTTCTTCTACTAATTTTTGACATGCTCATTTGTGTCATATAAATAATTGTTATGTGAGAATCATGAGTAGTTTAGGATTAATTTTAGTGATCAAAAAGGATTTTGAAAAATATGAGGCTTGTAGTAAAGCCAAAATCACAAAATAGGTTTCATTTTCAAGTTGAAAGAAAAATTGAATTATTAGAATTAGTTCATACTGATATTTGTGAACTTGGTGGAATTTTAACTCGTGGAGGAATTAGATATTTTATCACTTTCATTGAAATTTTTTGTTTACTTAATGAAAAATAAAAGTGATACATTTGAGAATTTTAAGACTTTTCTCCATGAAGTTGAAAATCAGTTTAATAGAAAAATAAAAAGAATAAAAAGTGATAGAGGCCATGAATATGAGTCACATGAATTCAACTCTTTTGTTAGATCATTAGATATAATTCATGAAACTTCTCCTCCTTATTCTCCTGCATCAAACGGTGCAGAGAAAAGGAAGAATAGAACTTTGGTTGAGTTGACTAATGCCATGTTAATTGAGTCTTGTGCACCTTTAAATTTTTGGAGTGAAGCTCTTTTGACTGCTTGTTATGTGTTGAATCTTGTGCCTCATAAAAAGACTAAAATAACACCTTTTGAGTTATGGAAAGATCATAAGCCAAATTTGGGATATCTAAGAGTTTGGGGTTGCTTAGCCTATGTAAGGTTAATGGATCCTAAAATCTCTAAGTTGGGTAAAAAAGTTACTACTTGTGCTTTTCTTGATTATGCTTCAAATAGTACAGGCTATAGATCTTTTAATCTTGAAGATAGCGTGATAATAGAATCTAGTGATGCTATTTTTCATGAAAATAAATTCCCTTTTATTCTAAAAATAGTGGGGGTCATGGGACAGAAAAAAATATTTTGTCACTACCTAGTTCTTCTACTTCTACTTTGAAAAATAAAAAAATTATTATTTTGAGTTAAGAAGAAGTAAACGAGCTAGAGTAGAAAAATATTTCAGCCCTGATTATTATGTTTTTAATATTGGAGATGACCCACTCATGTTAAAAGAAGCTTTGTCTTCACATAATGCTATTTTCTGGAAAAAGGCTGCAAATGATGAAATGGAATCACCAATTTTCAATAAAAATTGGAAACTAGTTGATTTACTACCGGGGTGTAAAACAATTGGATGTAAATGGGTCTTGCATAAAAAATTAAAACCAGATGGATCTGTTGATAAATATAAGGTTAGGATAGTGGCTAAAGGTTTTAAACAACTAGAAGACCTAGAATTTCTTGATACTTTTTCTCCGGTAACTAGAATTATATCCATTAGATTTTTAGTTGCTATTGCAAAAATTTTTTATTTAAAAATTCATCAAATGGATGTAAATACTACTTTTTAAAATGGAGATCTAAATGAGGAGATTTACGTGGAACAACCCGAGTGTTTTGTTGAGGCTGGCCAAGAAAGCAAAGTGTATAAACGTAATAAATTTCTATATGGCTTAAAACAGACACCAAGGCAATGACATGAAAAGTTTGATTCCTACATAATTGAGAATGATTTAAAACAAATGAGTCTGATAAGTGCATATATCATAAGTCTTAATTCACATGTTATTATTTGCCTATATGTTGATGATTTATTGATCTTTGGCTCTAACATGAATATTATTGATGAAACTAAAAATATTCTTAGAAGCCATTTTGATATGAAAGATCTTGGCAAGGCAAATTTTATTCTAGGAATAAAAATTACTAGAACATGTGATGAAATATTCCTTGACCAGTCACATTATGTTGAGAAAATATTGGAAAAATATAATTTCCTTAATTGCAAGCACGTTGTAACTCCTTTTGATTCTAGTGTTCACTTGTTTCCTGTTGAAAGTGAAAATGATGTAATAAATCAAAAGAAATATGCTAGCATAATTGAAAGTTTGAGATATGTGACTGATTGCACTAGGACTGACATTGCATATGCATTAGAAGTACTTAGCAAGTTTACTAGCAAGCCAGGTAATGAACATTGGCATACTATAACGATAGTAATGAGATATTTAACTAGAATGAAAAATTGTGGTTTGTTCTATAAAAATATCCTGTTATATTTGAAGGCTTTTGTGATGCGGATTGAAATACTTTATCAGGTGATTCGTTATCCACTACTGGTTATATTTTTACTTTGGGTGGTGGTGCTATTTGTTGGAAATCTAAAAAACAAACAATTATTGCTAACTCTACTATGGAGGCTGAACTAATTGCTTTACCTTCAGCTAGTGAGGAAGCGAATTGGTTAAGAGATTTGTTATTTTAAATACCTTATTTTGAAAAATCAATTCCTCCTATTTTAATTCATTGTGATAGCACCACTTCAATTGGTATAGTTCAAAATCATTATTATAACGGTAAATCCAGACCTATAAGGAGAAATCACAGCAATGTGAAATCATATTTGACAAATGGTTCCATTAATGTTGATTATGTCAAATCTTGTGATAATCTTGCAGATTCATTGACTGATGCCTTAGCAAGAGAAAAGATCTGGAGCACATCGAGGCGGTGGTATTGAAGCCTATTGAATTTTGCTTCATATGTGAGGAAACCCAACCTGGGGACTAGAGATCTTATAACCAAGTTCAATGAGAAAAACAAATCACATGATGACTTTTTGTGAAAAATGTACTATTTTTTATCCCTCCCTATGGTGTGAGTGCATTTACCTGTAATGATTGTGAGGTTGAGTTTAAAAAACTCTTATTAAAAATCTGTAGCTCATATAAGTGGGGTGCTGAAATTATAGGAGCACTCTTGATGGATTTCACCTATGTGAGTGTGAAGGTAGGTCGCTTCCTATGAGAATTAAGCTCATTCTCAAATGACACTCATTAAAACCGGGATAGCACAAGGTCATAACGTACTAGCTATAAAGCTCATGTCAACACCTTGACTATTATGTGTAAGCAGTAACTTTTTTATTTTCCTTAAGCAGTCATAGTTTAAGTCTGAGACTACTACGACTCTGGAATATAAATTACTGTTATACTAAGTGGAGGTTCAATGCAAAGCACACCTTCATTATGCTTGGTAGTCTTTCTTCAACTAGTGAACTCTCTTGTAAATATTAAAATGAGTGAGGGATTGATATTGCATTTTAATATTTTTATTATTTAATATTATTATGCATGGCTATACGGACGTTATGGACCATTCATGCTAGCTTATTATTCCATTTGTTACATTTTATTGAATAGCCATCACAGAAAAACTTATTGGCAGCTTTGTTACTCAACTTTAATGCCATAATAAGGCAACATCCCACGTTGCATGCTGTTACTTTGCAGTCACCAACTCCCATTCCATTTATGCCTTAAAACCAATAGTTAGTGATGGTAGAAGTGGATATAAGTTTCATGTAACTTTCACTCTTTATTACTTCACTAATTCTATTCTTTATGTGGTGTAACTCATGTAACTCTTGCAACCTAAAAGTCATTGATATTTCATCTTTACTAGCCCATTTATTTCTTCCTATTCATTGCATGGAAGAGTTCTTCACCTATAAATAGAGGTGGTATTGGATGGTTTGGTATACACACAAGATAATATAGAGTTCACAAAAGATAGTAAAAATGAGAGTTCATTAGTTGAAGGGAGCTGTTCTTTTTGTGGAGATTTGAACTCAACTCTTGTCAAGAGTTATTGAGTTGTTCTTTGTGAGAAAGGTTGGTGTGTCCTGGAGGGGACAAGTCAAGTAGATTACTGTTGGACTGGTGAAATATTTTGCTGCAGTGGGCTTGAATCTTCTTAAAGAGAGCGAGATATCCACGCCACAGCCGAAGAGTACAACGACATTCTTTTCTTTTTTCTTCACTTGTAATTTTGAGTTGTAACTTTTTGTAATTTCACCAACAGTTGACATTCTTAAATTAGATTTCATATGTTGAATGTTATTTAGATCAACACTAATAAGTGAATGTAATATTATTTGGTATGTGATTTTTTATAAAAAGTATGAAGTTGTATAGGTTACCTTTCATACTTTTTACGGGTAGTAGACTATTTCGGCCCTTGGGATTATAATTTACTGGATTAAATTGATACGATATGAGAGGTGATATAAAATAATTTCATGTTGGATAGAATAAGATGAGATATCACAAGACTAAGTTTGATATCTGGTTTAAACCATGTTTGGTTGATGACGTATAATTAGTCTGAAAATAAATTTATACCATCAACCAATCATAGTATAAATTTAGGAAAAATAACATAAACATTCACCTTAACTTACCATATTTTTACCGGTCTGCACCCTTACAAAGTAATTACAAAAATCCCAACTAATTATATATCTTCTTTGGATATATTGGGAGCTAATTATGTATTTTAACATACCCAAAATAAAAAAAAATGTATCAAAAGCTAATTATTTATCTTTTACAAAGGAAAAAATATATCTTCCTTAGATGTAATATGTATCTCGACAGACTCAAAATTTAAAAATATCGAAAGCTAATTATGTATCTTTGTTAAATGTATTAGGAGTTAATTATGTATCTCGACAGATCCGAAATCAAAATTTTCAATAATTTTGTAAAATATTGAAATTTTCTGCAATTAAGCTCCAAACTGTCGGGATTTATGTTGTTTGCCCATAAATTTAGTATCAAACTTAATCATGAGATATTTCGAGCAAGCCGGAAAGAGGAATACAGTCCAACAACATTGAGCCCAAAACCTTATAATTTCTAAAGATAATTTTTAAGTGACAACTCTATATAAAGATGATCCTAATCCAATAATAATGCTCAAGAAAATCCAACAATTTTCTTTTAAATAAGGATTAAATAGTGACGTTTCTCACACACATTTTTCACTACTCTAAAAGTCCAATTCGTTCAAATTATAGTCTTAGAGCTTTGTTGAACTATCTACATCTACATATATAGGGTGGATGTTTCAAAGGCCAAGTTGTTTAGAAATGGGACAATGACATATATGACAATATTTCAAAGGCCACATGGGATAATGACATATATGAGGCAAAATACCGTAATAATTAAATTACCCCTACATTGCAAAAGGGAGCAGGGGCAGATCTAGGGTAGTAGTTGAGGTTTCCAAGAATCCAGTAACTGTCGTGCGAATCTTTTATTTATATTGAGAAATATCATAAATATATAAGAATTATAAGTTGGAATCCATAAATGAAATGTGTCATTGGTCTAGAGGTAGAGAAAGAGCTTGCAAAAGCTTTGTAGGCCTCTTAATTGTGAGTTTTAACCCTGCAAGCCACTCTATTAAAATTTTTATTTTGCCCTAGGAACCAACAAGTTTTAAATTCTAGATTCGCCTCTGAAAAAGCGTAGCTAGCGATTATTCTGCGAGCTTTTCCATTCATGAATGACAATGAATTCATTGTATTCATTTCTCTCCAATTAATTGTGCAGGTTAAAATGCAAAGTAAAAAATCTACATTCATTCTCTCGAATTAATTATCGTGATGAGAGTTAAAATATATATTCTTTAATGAGATAAAATGAAACACTTTTCTTAAATAAGATAATAACTGATTTTATTTATTTATTCACCAAAACGTACATTCCCGCACCTATATAATTGTGCTCTACACTTGATGAAAAATATACATCCACAGAAAGAAATACCATTTGTCTTTTCTTGGTTTCCTTTCTTAATTACTTTCTCCTCATTGATATTTTATTCCTTGCGAGATTCTAAGCAATAGTTTGTGCAACTCCAAATTTTCAGCCATGAGTGCACGTGTTTGGAAGTATCTGTGGAACCTTGGGGAGTGACCGGCTAGAAAGATTTGCACCGGAGTCGGGCCGAATTTGATTTCAAGACAGTGGCTTGCCACGACACAGTGTTTGTGACAGCTCTCTTACTATTACTAATTCAGTTCCAATATCAATATTGTAGTAATTTTTTCTAACAATTTGAAAGCGATTTTACTTACATACAATATTGATAAATGGCTATTTCTTTGAACAAAATTTTTCCTAATTTGTCAAAACTTGAGCCATTGAATGGAAATAATATTAAACGTTGGTCACAAAAATTTCTGATTTTTTTAGAACAATTAGAAGTTGATTATATTTTATTTAATGATGGTTCCAACATTATTACTGATTTTAACACTGTTATGAATTTTGATGAATTTGCTAAAAAAAAAGGTTAAAAAGAATAACATAAATGCTAGAGGGCATTTATTGAGTCATATGATTAATGTTTTATTTGATTTATTTGTTACTTATAAATCTGCTAAAGAAATATGGGATAGTTTGTAAAATTCAAAATAGGGAGGACAAAATGATGTTCAAGTTCATCTTACTGAGGGTGATGAAGTGAATGCAGCAATAGTCGTCGAGATGAACCTAATGTCTAACAAGACTGTGTGAGTGCTGGACACAGGGGCTTCAAGGAATTTATGCACCAACAAAGAGTTATTCCATGACTTTGAGGAATCCACCAATGGTGAATGTGTCTGCATGGGTAACTTCACTACTGCTGGAGCTTTGGGTAAGGAAAATTTTTACTTGAATTAACTTCTGAAAAAATATCATCCTTGAACAATGTTCTGGATATTTTCTCGCTTCGTAGAAACTTAGTTTTTGGAGCACTTCTCAACAAAGTAGGTCTTAAACTTGTTTTTGAAGATGATAAAATAATTATTTCTCGTGGAGAAGATTTTATTGGAAAGGGATACCTTAGTGGGGACTTATTTATATTGAATATTGATCAAGAGATTGTCAATGCAAATATTTCTGATTCTACTTATATTATTAAGTCTATTAATTTATGGCATAGTATACTAGGTCATGTTAATGTTGCTTTTATTAAGAGGCTTAGAAAAATAGAATTAATTTCTGCAGTAAATATTGACGATATTTCTAAATGTTTTCCATGTGTAGAAGCAAAGCATGCCAAGAAACCTTTTAAATATGTTACTAGTAGAAATACTGAATTTCTTAAACTAGTATATTCAGACTTAGCAGATTTTAAGAACACTATTAGTAAAAGTGTAAAGAAGTATTACATTACTTTTGTTGATGACTTTTCTAGGTACACTAAGGTATACCTTCTTAAGTCTAAAGATGAGACTGAAAGCATATTTTTAAAATTCAAAACAGAAGTAGAAAATCAATTAGACAGGAAAATCAAGAGATTTAGATTTGATAGGGCGGTGAATATAGTACTAAAATTCTAGAAGATTTTTGTGAGAAAAATGGTATTATCCATGAGTTTGGTGCTCCTTATAATCCCCAACAAAATGGTGTAGCTGAACGAAGAATAGAACACTTAAGGAAATGATGAATTTCATGCTTTTAAGATCGGATCTACTAACTATATATGGGGGGAATCTGTCTTATCTACATGTTATATTCCTAATAGAGTCCCTCACAAAAATTTAGATAGGACCTCATATGAATTGTCGAAAGGATTTGCTCCTAACTTGAAATTTTTGAAAGTGTGGGGTCATTTGGCTAAGGTTGGTCTACCTGATTTTAAACGAGTAAATATAGGTTCTAAAACCTTTGAGACTGTCTTTATTGGTTATGCTCAAACGTTGCATATAGATTAATGTCATTAAATGATTATTCTATTTTTGAATCTAGAGATGCATAATTTTTTTAGCATGTTTTTTCTTTGAAAAATGATGTACCTATTGATGTAAAAAATAATACTTCTATATTTATGTCATTTAACTCTCAAGTAATGTCTGCATCGGATGTTATTGCTAATGAGTATGAAAATGAACTTAGAAGGAGTAAAAAATGTAGAACTAAGACTAATTTTGGTCCTGATTTTATCACTACTTTCTTAATTGAGGATTTTGATATCGATACTTTAAATGATGGATTAGTGTCTATCTACTTAATAGAAGAAGACCGTAAGAAATATGATGAAACAATGAGTTCAATAGATGCGATATTTTAGAAATAGGCTATTAAAAGTGAATTAGATTCTATAGTCTCTGATCACACATGGGACTTGTATGATTTGCCTAAAGATTGTAAACCCATAAGTAGCAAGTGAATATTTAAGAAGAAATTGAGGCCTGATGGTACAATTAATAAATATAAGGCTAGACTTATGATTAGGGGCCTTAACCAAAAGAAAGGTGTTAATTATTTTGATACTTATTCTCTTGTGACTAAAATAGCGATCATTAGGACTCTTATTGCTCTAGACGCTATTCATAGTTTAGTGGTACACCAAATGGATGTCAAAACTGTATTTTTAAATGGTGATTTAGAGAAAGAAATCTATATGACTCAACCTGGTCCCAGGACAAGAGGATAAAGTATACAAATTGAGAAAGTCTTCATATGGACTTAAGTAGGCACCTAAGTAGTGGTATGAAAAATTTAATTTCACATTAATGGATAATGAATTTATTGTTAATTCATCTGATACTTGTGTTTATTCTCAAATGATAGGATCGTATTGTGTGATTATATGTTTATACGTATATGACATGTTAATCTTTGGCCCTAATGTGAATGTTGTAAATGAGGCTAAGAAATTTTATTTTCTAAATTTGAAATGAAAGACCTTAGAGAAGCTGATGTGATTTTACGAGAGAAAATCAAAAGAACTGTTAATGGTTTCTCTTTGTATCAGTCTCATTATATTGAAAAGATATTGAAGAAGTTTGATTGTTTTGATGTAGTTTCAGTGAGAACTCCTTATGATCCTAGCATACACTTGAAAAAGAATAGAGATTCTAGTGTTTCTTAAACTGAATATGCTAAAATAATTGGGAATGTAATATTTTTCATGAACTATACTCAGCCTAATATAGGTTATGCTATTAGTAGATTTAGTAAATATACTCATAATCCCTGTAGTGAACACTGGAATTCTCTTCATCGCTTGTTAAGGTATCTGCGAGGTACTATAAATTGGTGTTTGCATTTTAATAAATTTCTTGATGTTTAGAAAGTTTTTGTGATGCAAACTGAGTGACCGACAATAATGAAGTCAGCTCTACCAGTGGCTATGTGTTTACTTTGGGTGCAGGTGGTATTTCATGAAAGTCTTCAAAGAAGACTTGTATAGCATGTTCTACCATGAAATCTAAATTCATTGCTCTCGAGTTGGCAGGGCAAGGAGCTGAGTGGCTGATAAATCTTTTGGCAGATATGCCTTTTTTGGGGAAGACAAATGTCACTAGTATCTTTACATTGTGACTCATAGGCAACAATTAGAATTGCTAAAAACAGTGTATACAATGGTAAAAAGAGACATATTCGCATCAGACATGGTGCAGTTAAACAATTGTTGAAACATGGTGTTATTTTCTTGGAATATGTAAGGTCCAAAAGAAATTTAACTGATCCTATTACCAAGGGTTTGATAAGAAAATGGTCTTTGAATCATCAAGAGGGATGGGGCTAAAACCTGTGATTTAGGTAATATGGTGGATACCCGTTTACGGTCAAACGAAGCCATATAGGCCTTCAATAAACACTACATATCCTATCTTGAAGGTATGAGGTAGTGTATTATGAGGTTGAGCTTATTCTTGCTCTTAATGATCCATAGCCTAAAGGTGGTCTATGAGATAGACTTGATGGATCACCTATGTGAGTATAAAAGGTTGGTCACCTTTTTATGAAAGACTTGGGTTGTCTTTCTAGAGAACTCATGAGACCCAAGATTTGTGTGCATGGTCATAAAATCACTTTATGAGTATCGCGAAGTTTGCATAAAATCAAGGATATGATATGTGTTGTGGGGGTCTCAGCTTATATCTATTTTGTTCAGGAGTACTTCACTTCGTGGATATTTGTTATTGCCTCATTTCACTACGTATCAATTAAAATTAAAAGATATTGATACTTAAGTAGATGTTTCTTTCTTTTGCCAAGAAACTATTCCTATTATTTTTTTTCCTTGCATTTTGTGGGAGAGTGTGAGCTTTTCCATTCATGAATGACAATGAATTCATTGAATTCATTTCTCGCCAATAAATTGTGCATATTAAAATGTAAAGTAAACGATCTACATTCACTCTCTCAAATTAATTGTCGTGATGAGAGTTAAAGATATACATTCTTTAATGAGATGAAGTGAAACACTTTTCTTAAATAAGATAATAACCGACCTTATTTATTTCTTCACCAAAATGTACATTCCGGCACCTATATAATTATGTTCTTCACTTGATGAAAAAATACATCCACAGAAAGAAATACTATTTGTATTTTCTTGGTTTTCTTTCTTAATTACTTTTTTATAATACCCCGTAATCTTTCCTAGCTTAATTTCTCTCTTAGAATGTCAAGGGTTAGCTTCAAAAATGAATAACAATTGTTGCATGCAAAATTTTTCAAATTTAGACCCTCCATTGTGTAGATAATTGAATAAGCTTTCCATCGATACCATTTTTTCCTAAATTCGATATTCGGTTGAGAAGTTATGACGTTTTTAGTAAAGCAGCATCCCAATTGGAGAAGCATCGCTCCGCGATGACTTTCAAAATTGCAATTGTTCAATTTCAGTGGACCTCCGTGATAAGCGTGCATCACGGTTAAGCCTTATTTCTCAATAGTCAATTTTTAGTGGCTCACCTCGATAGTGGCGCGTTGCAGTGATGGCTAAAATGGTATTTCAGTAGTGCACTGTGATAGCTCCGAGTCGCGTAGAATGTCCAGTTCCCAGTTATCGATTCTAATGAGCCACCACGATAGTGGTGTGTCGCGGTAGCATGCAAATTCGAAAAATTTCTCTTGTTTACAGTTCCGATTAAATTTTTAATGGGGCACTTTGGTCAATTTCCAAGCCCCCAATTCGTCCAAAACAAGGAATTAAGCATATCCTAACCACCATTCTCTGTCAAAGTAAAACCTTAGATCTCAAAAGCTTACTCTCTAATAAATCAATTTCCTTTATTTTTTCTCCAAGAAACCCTAAAATTGAGGATTCCAAAATCAAATTAATCAAGAGTTCTTCTTCAAAGGCACAAATAGAGATTTAAGTTCAAGCTTTCTTAGAAATTTCATCAATTAAGGTATGTGGAGTTTATGAACAAGGATACTTCTTTCATCCTTGTGCCCAAAACTAAGCCTTTATTTTAAATTTATATGATTTTGAATGATTACACATGAGTTTTGAATTAGGGGTTATACCCATTATTGCTATTTGCAAGATTATGAGATTTCAAGTGTTTATGAAGTTGAATTGCATGTCTATTTCTATATTTTCATGCCTATTGCAGTAAATTTCAGATTTTGAATTGAATTGCCATTACTCTCAATATCAAGCATGAATATTATGATGTTTTGACATGAACTTGATGCATGAGTTATAAAGCCCAAGATTACATGTTATGATTTCAAGAAAGATTATGCTTTAAGCATCCTATAATTAGATCATTTTCAGATTTTCAATAAAGCTTTGATCTTTCAATCTTCAGATAAGTTTTGGAATCTACATTATAGATTTATTACAGATTTTAGAAATCAGAGTATTTTTAGTCACAGATTGAATCAGATAAATGCATAATTGATTTTGTAATAACCCTTATGCTAGTTTTTTAAAGTGAATTTCCAACAGAATGAGCATATAGATTAAAAGGGAGTAGTATTTAGCACCGAGCCAGAAGTGATTAGCATGCCCTATCATCCACAAAACTACGTAGCCAACGTAGGTATAGATTATCAGATTATTCTCATTTCTACATAGATGAAAGTTACAGATGTGATCACTTAGATTAGGTTATACTCCTTGGTAAGAGTATGACACCTATCCCCATCGTGAGGTTTTTTCCATAGGGGAACAAGATATTGGACTCCATGTCAGCTCACATGGTTTATGTCGGTTAAGAGAACCTCCCTGCTAGTAAAAGTAAATAAACAACTTTTGAGTAACTTCTTTAACAGAATAGACTAACAGAAAAGATTTTAAGAAAATTAAGTGTAAAGGCTCACATCTTTATTCAGATTATATATCTTTTTTCAGAAAGATATTAGCTACAGACTACAGCTTTCAGATTTCAGATATAGAAGTGGGCCTTTTTTTATACTTAGACAATATGATTTACAGAAAGAACATTAGTACAGCTTTCAGAAAAAAATGTTATGACTTACTAGATTTACAAAGTATGATTTGCTATTCATGATTACAGATTTCAGTTTTCAGATATTTCAGCTTGTGTGAGTCATTTACATTTAGTATGAATTATTTTACAAACTACGATGATGATTGATATTATATTTTACTTATGTATTCAACTCCATATACTCATTACATCATCAAAATACTGATCCATATATACGTCTATGTGCTAATTTGTCTTATAATGTAGGTTCAGGTGCTTAGTTTCAGGAGCATGAGTGATTGCAAGTATCTCCATCTATATCCCAATAGTTAGTGAGTCCTCATAGTTCGGGGACTTAGTTATTCAGTTTATTTTAAGCTTATTATTTTAGATAATTCAACATTCTTTTCAGACAATTTGAGTCAGTTAGAGGTTTGTCCAAGTTACTCTCTAGATATTAGTAGTAGAGGCTTATCAGACTGCTAGTTTTGATACAGATTGTCAGTATTATTTCATCAGACCCCTAAGACTAGTATTTTTTAGATATTATATTAAGATAGTTTTTTGCATTCAGTATGATTTTGATGTCTATATTTTCATTAGTATGAGATTAAGACTTATTAGAAGGAAGATAGGGTTAGCTTAAGGATACTCTTAGTTTTGAGCACCGTGTGACATCTTAGGACCCATTTTTGGTGAGTTACAAGCTTGGTATCAGAGTCTAAGATTTTTATGAATCCTAGCGAGTCAGACAAGCTGCGTTACATAGAGTATTAATCATGGGTGTGAAGATCGCCACATTTATGAGCAAGGGGATACGGGACGTCCTTAGGAAATCATCTCTTTCTTTCATGATCTATCATGCTTACAGTATCTCTAACTTCTTTTTAACTCATGCTTTTACGTGATAGTTGAATATGCCTCCTCATCGAGCTATCGCTTGCAGAAAGGATAACTAGCAACCCAGCCCACCGATCCTCTGAATGCGAATATATCCCATGCTGAGTTTAGGGCTGCCTTTCAGGTATTGGTCCAAGTTATGACTGCTAATATTTAGGGAAACTATCAGGCTGCAGTTCCACTTTAGCAGAATGGTGATTTAGCAGCATCCAGAATCAGAGATTTCATGAGAATAAATCTTCAAGAGTTTTTTGGGTCGAAAATAAGTGAGGACCCATAACTTTATTTAGATAAGGTAAAGTAGATCACCCAGATTATGCATGTTTCTGAGAATGAGAGTGTAGAGTTGGCATCCTATAGGTTGAAAGATATAGCGTATGATTGGATGAGAATGCAGCTTCTATAAGTTGGCAAGTATTTCAGAATACATTTATAGACAGGTTCTTTTCGCGTGAAATGAGAAACTCTAAGATAGAGGAGTTATGAACCTGAGGCAGAGCTCAATGCGAATGAAGGAGTACTACCTTAAGTTCAACCAGTTGTCTAAGTATGCCCCTAATATGATGGTTGATCCTAGGGCAAATATGCGTAAGTTTTTTACTGGAGTATCTAGTTTGGTAGTCAAGGAGTGTAGGACTGTCATGCTTATTGAAGACATAGATCTTGCTAGATTGATAATTCATGCTTAGCAGATTGAGGTAGAGAAGTTGAATAGAAGAGAGAGGGGAAATAAGAAGGCTAAATCTGGTTAGTTTGAGTATGGCCAGACTAGGTCTCAAGGGGGAAATCATTCACAATTTTAGAATTGTTCATCTATACTAGCACCATCTTCAGCTAGTGCTCTCATTCCCAGAGCTAGACACGAGCAGTGAGGGTAAGTCTTCTATGTACAGATCTCAGAATAGTGTGAATGGAAGACCTAATTATCCTCCATGTTCTAAGTGTGTTAAAAATCATCCTGGTGAGTGTATGTTGGGACAAAAAGGTTGTTATGGTTGTGGTAAGTTGGTTCATGGAATTAGAGAGTGTCCGCATGCTAAGTAGGGGAGCAGAGATGTTCATCCCCAAACTCAAAATACTAGTGCACCAGCTCCTCTAGGTTGCCTAGTCCCTCCTCAGGGCACATCATCCAGTATTGGTGGTGGTCAGTGCCAGAATTGATTTAATGCTTTACCATCCCATCAGGAACAGGAGGATTCGCCAGATATTGTCACTAGTATGATTCATGTCTTTCTTCTTGATATTTATGTGTTGTTAGACCCTAGGTCAAATTTTTTTTATGTGACCTCGTTAGTTGCAATAAATTTTGAGATAGGTCCTTAAAAGATCACTGATCCCTTCTTGGTTTCTACCTTAGTGGGTGAGTCAGTTGTTGCCGAATCAATCTATAGAAAGTGTCTTATTACTGTCCTTCATAAAATCATGTTAGTAGGCCTAATAGTGTTAGATATGGTTGACTTTGATCTTATTCATTATATGGATTATCTTCATTCCCATTATAAATCTATAGATTGTCGCACTTGAGTGGTGAAATTTCAATTTCTAGATGAGACAGTTTTTGAGTGGAAAGGTAATTCAGTGTCTCCTAAGAGTCATTTCATATCTTATCTTAAAGTCAGAAAATTGATTTCCAAAGGGTGTATCTATCATCTAGTTAGAGTCAAATACACTAAGTCTGAAACTCCAATAGTTCAGTCAGTCAGTGTAGTCAATGAATTTCCTAATATTTTTCCCAAAGATTTTCCAGAGTTACCTCCCGATAGAGAAATAGAGTTTGGTATTGACCTTATCCCAGATACTTAGCATATTTCTATTTCTCCATATCATATGTTTCCAGCCGAGCTTAAGGATTTGAAAGAACAGCTCAAAGATCTTTTAGATAAAGGTTTCATAAGGCCTAGTGTATCTCCATGGGGTGCTCCTGTCCTATTCATAAAAAAGAAAGATAGTTCTTTGTGTATGTGCATTGACTATCGCCAGCTTAATAAAGTTACAGTCAAAAATAAATATCCTCTTCCTAGAATTGATGACTTATTTGATCAACTCCAAGGTGCCAGTTACTTCTCCAAGATAGACCTTGGATCCGACTATCATCAGATTAGAATAAGGGAATTTGATATTCCAAAGATAGCCTTCAGAACCCATTATGGTCATTTTGAGTTTCTAGTAACGTTCTTTAGGTTAACAAATGCCTCAGCAGCTATCATGGAGTTAATGAACAGAGTGTTCAAATAGTATCTGGACATGTTTGTCATAGTCTTTATTGATGATATTCTCGTCTACTCTTGTACTGAGGATGATCATGCAAACCATCTTAGAATTGTGTTGCAAACTCTTAGAGATCACCATTTATTCACCAAATTCAGCAAATGTGAATTTTGGCTAAGATCGGTAGCTTTTCTTGGTCATATTATTTCCAGTGAGGGAATTATAGTTGATCCTCAAAAGACAGAAGCAGTAAGAAATTGTCCTAGACTTATCTGTCCATCGGACATTAGAAGTTTCTTGGGTTTAGCTGGCTATTACAGACAGTTTGTTGAGGGTTTCTCATCTATTGCGTCTCCTATGTCTAGATTGAATTAGAAGAAAGTTAAGTTCGAGTGGTCAGATTACAGTGAGAACAGTTTTTAGGAGTTAAAGACTTGACTCACTTTAGCCCCAATTTTAGCGTTACCTAATGGTATGGATGGTTACATCGTTTATTATGTTGTATCTAGAGTTGGTCTAGGTTGTGTTTTAATGCAGAGAGGTAAGGTCATAGCCTATGCCTCTAGAGAGCTTAAGCCTCATTAAAAGAATTACCCTACCCATGATCTTGAATTAGCTGCTGTTGTATTTGCTTTGAAAATCTGGAGACATTATCTTTATGGGGTGCATGTTGATATGTTTATGAATTACAAAAGCTTACAATATGTATTTATTCAGAGAGAGTTAAATCTTCGACAGAGAAGGTGGTTATAATTATTGAAAGATTATGATATGAGTGTGTTGTATCATCTGGGCAAGGCTAATGTAGTGGCAGACGCCCTCAGTAGATTTTCTATGGGCAGTATTGCTCACGTGGAGAATGATAAGAAGGAGTTAGTTCGAGAATAATCAGAAGGAGTTAGTTTGAGAAGTTCATCGATTAGATAGGTTGGGTGTTAGATTGGTTAATTCAGCTGAAAGGAATGTTTGGGTTCAGATTAGTTTTGAATCTTCTCTAGTTTTTAAAGTGAAAGAAAAACAAGATAAGGATTCTTGTTTGGTCAAACTGAAAGAGTCAGTTAAAGACCAAAAGATAGAGGTTTTCTCCCAAGGGGGAGATAGTGTTTTGAGGTACCAAAGTAGATTGTGTCTGCTATGTGTTGATGATTTGAGGCAATAGGTTATGTCGGAAGTGCATGACGCACGTTATTCCATTTATCCAGGTGCTACCAAGATGTACTGTGACTTGCGGTAAATCTATTAGTGGAGTGGTATGAAGAGAGATATAGCAGAGTTTGTAGCCAAGTGTGAAACTTGTCAATAGGTTAAGGTAGAGCACCAAAGACCCGGTATTACGTTACAAAAGTTTGGTATCCCCACTTGGAAGTAGGAAGAGGTGAATATGAACTTTGTGACTGGATTACCCCATTCGCGTCGTCAGCATGATTCAATTTGGGCCATTGTATATAGATTGACTAAGCGGATTTCTTGCCAGTTCACATGTCCTACACAACTGAAGATTATGCCAAGTTGTATATTAGGGAGTTGGTTAGATTGCATGGAGTTCCTTTGTGCATCATCTTAGATAGGGGTATTCAGTTTACCTCTCAGTTTTGGAGAGCCTTCCAGAAGGGTGTTGGTACCTAAGTTCATGTTAGTTCATCTTTACATCCACAGACAGATAGTCAGGCAGAAAGGACCATTCAGACTCTAGAGGACATGTTGAGGGCATGTATTCTTGATTTCAGAGGTATTTGGGATGAGTATTTATGGTTGATTGAGTTCACTTATAATAACAGTTATCATGCTAGTATTCGGATGGCTCCATTTGAGGCTATTTATGGAGGGAGATATAAATCGTCAGTTGGTTGGTTTGAAGTGGGTGAGGGCGCTTTGATTGGGCCAGACATAGTGTTTGAGGCCATGGATAAAGTTCAGTTAATTCGAGAGAGATTAAAAGCAGCTCAAAGTTGTCAGAAATCTTATGCAGACATAAGAAGAAGAGATCTTGAATTTGAGGTTGATGACCTTGTGTATTTGAAAGTTTCACCCATAAAAAGGGTAAAGAGATTTGGCAAAAAGGGGAAGCTTAGTCCCCGATATGTAGGTCCCTTCTGGATTTTGAGTAGTATTTGGAAGGTAGAATATGAGCTTGAGCTACCCGCAAATTTATCCTCAGTTCATCTAGTGTTCCATGTATCCTTGTTGAAGAAGTGCACAAATGATTCAGTTGTTGTAGTCCTTCTAGAAAGTACAAATATTCAAAATATCCTCTCATATGAAGAAGTTCTAGTAGAGATTCTTGATCATCAAATCCATAGGCTAAGGAACAAAGAAGTTTCCTTGGTCAAAGTTCTATGGCGAAATCATTCCGTTGAGTGTGCTACTTAGGAAGCAGAAGCAGACATGCGCACCAAGTATCCTCATCTCTTCTCACGAACTCAAATTCAGCCAAAGGTAATAGTCTTACTTCATTCAGTTCTTTTTCCAGTCTCAGATTCAGCCATATAGTTGTCTTCATGTAAAATTCATGCACTTATAGATCAGTTCAGTAACTCAGTATGTTTTAGATTTAGTCATACAATTTATTTCAGTTGTGCATGATAGCTTATAGCCTTAGATTCCTCAGTGTTCTCAGTTTAACTAACCACATTCGAGGATGAATGTTCCCATGAGGGAGATGTTGTAATACCCTGTAATCTTTCCTAGCTTAATTCCGCTCCTAGAATGTCAAGTGTTAGCTTAAAAATGAATAACAATTGTTGCATGCAAAATTGTATAGATTTAGACCCTCTATTGTGTAAATAATTGAATAAGCTTTCCATCGATACCAATTTCTCTCAAATCTAATACTCGGTTGATAAGTTATGGCATTTTTAGTAAAGCAGCATCCCAACTAGAGAAGCATCACACCGCGGTGACTTGCAAAATGGAAATTGTCCGATTTCATTGGACCTCCGCGATAATCCCACATCGTGGTGGAACTTTATTTCATAATTGTCAATTTCCAGTGGATCACCACGATAGTGGCGCGTCACAATGATGGCCAAAATGGCATTTCAGTAGTGCACCGCGATAGCTCTGCGTCGCGTAAAATGTCCAGTTCTCAGTTGTCGAATTCCAGTGAGCCACTGCGATAGTGGCGCGTCGCAGTGGCATGCAAATTCAGAAAATTTCTCTTGTTTCCAGTTCCGATTAAATTTTAAAAGGGGCACTTTGGTGAATTCCCAAGCCCCCAATTCGTCCAAAACAAGGAATTAAGCATATCCTAAGCACTTTATGCTTATTTTCATCCATTTTGTCTCAAAGCAAATCCCTTAGATCTCAAAAGCTTACTCTCCAAAAAATCAATTTCCTCCATTGTTTCTCTAAGAAAACTCAAAATTGAGGATTCTTAAATCAAGATAATCAAGAGTTCATCTTCAAAGGCACAAATTGAGATTCAAGTTCAAGCTTTCTTAGAAATTTCATCAATTAAGGTATGTGGGGTTTATGAACAAGGATACTTCTTTCATTCTTGTGCCCAAAACCAAGCTTTTATTTTAAATTTGAGAAAAGACATTCCTCCCCCCCCTCCCCCCCGAATTTGTCCTCCCAACTCACTTTAGCACTTAAACTTAACTTTCATTTATTTACCTCCCTTAACATCTTTAAAGTGTGTTTGTTTCACCCCTAATGCTAACATGGCATTTAAAAAAGAAGACACGTTTATTTGTTTAAAAAATTAATTTCAATAATATTATATGTAAAATATAATAAAAAATTTAAAAAAATAAAAATTTTAAAAAAAATGGATACTTTTTCTTCTTTCTTCTTCAAATCATTATCAACAACAACACTCAACTTCCTCCATTAACAACCTCAATTTTTTTTCACTTTCCTCCATTAACAACACCACCCAAGAACAACACTTTCCTTTAATTTTTTTCACTTTCCTCCATTAACACCACCCAAGAACAAACTTGAAAACACTAATAAAATATTTTCTCCATTCAACACCATCTCAACATTCAATCCAACTCCCTCAAAATTTAGATAAAAATTAAATTGATAATTTTGTATTTGAATCACTTATCATCAATGAAATTTCTTTTGATTTTTACTTTTGAACTTTTTGTTAATAAGACAATTTGAAAAAATTAATTTTAACTTGATGAAAGTATTTCTGTGTTTGAATAAGAAAGAAAAGGGTGGGGGGCTGGAGGTAGAGAAATAGTGAAAGGTGGGGGTAGAGGTGGGTGGGGCTGGAAGGGGAGAAAGGATTGCGGGTGGAGGAGGGGGGGCTGGAAGGGGAGAAAGGACGTAGGGGGGGTAGGGGGGTTGGTATGGAGAAAGAGATGGGGGGTTTGAATTTTTTATTTAATATACATATAATATATATATATATATATATATATATATATATATATAGATACATATATTATATATATATATATACATATATTATATATATATATATTATATATATATACATATTATATATATATATACATATATATTATAAATATAAAAATAGTATATGTATATTTTTTATTTTTAAAATAAAAATACATAAAAATAATTATATAAAATATATATTATTTAAATGAAAATGGGGGGTGAGGTGGGTGGGGGCATTTTTTATTTAATATATATTATTTTTATATATATATTATTTAATATTTATACATATATCATATATATATAATAGATTATTTAATATATATATATATATATATATATATATATATATATATATATATATTATGCATATAAATATTAAATATATATTTTTTGCTTTTTAAAACAAAAATACATAAAAATAGTATGTGTGTGGGATTATTTTTTTTTTTTAAAATCCTAATGTCTTACGTGGCAATGACCTGGCACTGATTTGGCTCTGACATGGTGTGTGTGTAACCCACTCTCTATTGTGAGAGTGGTATTCAGTTTTGAGGGGTGAAACAAATACACTTTAAAGATGTTAAAGGGGGTAAATAAATGAAAATTAAGTTTAAGTGCTAAAATGAGTTAGGAGGACAAGTTCAGGGAGGGGGAAGATGTCTTTTCTCTTTAAATATATATGATTTTGAATGATTACACATGAGTTTTGAATTAAGGTTTATACCCATTATTGCTATTTGCAAGATTATGAGATGTCAAGTGTTTATGAAGTTGAATTGCATGTCTATTTCTATATTTTCATGCCTATTACAGTAAAATTTCAGATTTTGAATTGAATTACCATTACTCTCAATATTAAGCATGAACATTATGATGTTTTGACATGAACTTGATGCATGGGTTATAAAGCCCAAGATTACATGTTATGGTTTCAAGAAAGATTATGCTTTAAGCATCTTATAATTAGATTATTTTTAGATTTTCAATAAAGCTTTGATCTTTCGATCTTCAGATAAGTTTTGAAATCCAAATTACAGATTTATTACAGATTTCAGAAATTAGAATAGTTTTAGTCATAGATTGAATCAGATAAATGCATAATCAGTTTTGTAATAACCCTTATGCTAGCTTTTTAAAGTGAATTTCCAACAGAATGAGCATACAAATTAAAAAGGAGTAGTATTTAGTACCGAGCCAGAAGTGATTAGCGTTCCCTATCATCCACAAAACTACATAACCAACGTAGGTACAAATTATTCCCATTTCTACATAGATGAAAGATACAGATGTGATCACATAGATTAGATTATAATCCTTGGTAAGAGTATGACACCTCTCCCCATCGTGAGGTTTTCCCCATAAGGGAACAAGATGTTAGACTCCTTGTCAGCTCACATGATTTATGTTAGTTAAGAGAACCCGCCTGCTAGTAAAAGTAAATAAACAACTTTTGAGTAACTCCCTTAACAGAATAGAATAACAGAAAAGATTTTAAGAAAACTAAGTGTAAAGGCTCACAGCTTTATTCAAATTATGTATCTTTTTTTTCAAAAAGATATTAGCTACAGACTACTGCTTTCAGATTTTAGATATACAAGTGAGCCCCTTTTTACACTTAGACAGTATGACTTACAGATAGAATATTAGTACAGCTTTCAGAATTAAATGTTATGACTCACTAGATTTACAAAGTATGATTTGCTAATCATGATTACAGATTTTAGTTTTCAGATATTCTAGCTTACGTGAGTGATTTACATTTAGCATGCATTGTTTTACAAACTATGATGATGATTGATATTATGTTTAACTTATTTATTCACCCCCATATACTCAGTACATCCTCAAAGTACTGATCCCAATATACGTCTATGTGCTACATTGTCTCATAATATAGGTTCAGGTGCTCAGTTTCAGCAACGTGAGTGATTTCGAGCATCTCCATCTATGTCCCCACAGTTGGTAAGTCCTCATAGTTTAGGAACTTAGTCATTCGATTTATTTTCAGCTTATCAATTTAGATGATTCAGCATTCTTTTCAAACAGTTTGAGTCAACTGAGGGTTTATTTTAGTGACTCTCTAGATATTAGTAGTAGAGGCTTGTCTGACTGCTAGTTTTGATACAATTTTTTAGTATTATTTCATCAGACCCCTGAGACTAGTATTTTTCAGATATATATTCAGACAGTTTTCCACGTTCAGTATGATTTTGATGTTTATATTTCCATTAGTATGAAATTCAGACCTAGTAGAAGGCAGACAGGGTTAGCTTAAGGCTACTTGTAGTCTTGAGCACCGTGAGACATCTCAGGACCCATTTTTGGGGCATTATATTTCTCCTCATTGATGTTCTGGGCAATAGTTTGTGCAACTCCAAACTTCCAGCCACGAGTGAACATGTTTGAAAGTAGATGTGAAACCTTGGGGAGCGACCGACTAGAATGATTTGCACCGGAGTTAGGCTGAAATCACTTTTAAGGCAGTGGTTGTCATACCGCTTTTTTACCAAAAATGTTAATAGTTTAAGTTTGAAAAGGGTTTTATTATTAAGTGATAAAAATAAAAATTTTATTTCGAAAAAGATTTTTTTACATTTAAACTCAGAGTCGCCACTTGACAAAAATCAGGTGTGCCAAGTCACCTTTAGAAAATCCTTTTTCAAAATAATTTTGACTCTAGAAACTGATCCATGAATAGAGATTCCAACTAAGGAATTCTATTGACCTTGGGGAAGGTGTTAGGCACCCCTCAATCCCATAGTTCGACCACAGTCGCTTCATGGAGTATATCGACTAGTACGACACTATAGGGTGTATAAACCAACAAACAAACCAAACAAAAGTCAAAACCAAAATAATGTCCAGTCCAAATTATACAGTCCCAAAAAATAAAGTAAAAAATATAGTAATGTAAGAAAACCTACTATATTCTAAACCAATCCTAAACTAAACTCCAACTGACATTCTGGGCCTTGATCGCGAACCTCCTTTGTGTACATGATACTTTGGGGCATTCCCCGGTGAATAAGTACATAAGACCTTGAGGCATTCCTCGGTGAAATGACATTTTTTATGCGATAAAACGAAATTATTCAAACCGTTCAAGTATTCAACAATCATCATTCCTAAATTTTACTACCCAACCTAAGATTTGCCTATTTATTTCGGCCTAAAAACATGATACTACCAGATCCGACAAACATCAATATTCGTTCCTATTTAAACTATCAACAATAAATCAAATATATCCACATTCATATTTTCAAGATCCATCCCTCCCCGAATTCTATTCTTAATCAATGATTAACTAATTTCGATATAAAATCAATCAATCAAGCCATGATGATTATAAATATCAAATACACTTCAAAACACACCACTAAACACATCATCAACCATGTTGAGATAATAAAACTAAGAAGAGTTAAGAATTGGACCTCACAAGAATGAATTTTCATTGATAATAGTGTGATAGTAAATCCCAAACTCAAAAGCTTCGAATAGAGAACCTCGAACGAGTAAAACCAACTCTATATCTGAATCAAAATAAATTTTGGGAAGAAAACGAGACTTATGAGCCATCTACCAACGGGTTTTGCCAGAATGGCAATGGATAGTGATGACAGTGTTTGCCGATGGCAAATTTGGCATATTTTTGGCTAGAAACTCACCGCCAACCATCAAATTTGTCCGCTTCTCTCTCAATATTAATCTCTCTATTGATTTTTTCTCTCTGGGTCTTTCCTCTCTCCATCACTCTCTTCTCTCTCTCTGTGTGTAGCGTTGTGTTTTTGGTGAATTATAGGCATGCGTGTTTCCGATGGCTATGTGTATGTATTAATTTGTATTGTCATTGTGTGTGTATGAGAGTTGAGAGATGTGGTGTGTGTAATTTGTGTGTGTTGTAGTAGTCTGATGTTGTGTTCCAGTGGGTGATATATTGTGAATGTAATTGTGTGTGGATGTGACAGAGTGTATTAGTGTGTATTTGTCTTGTGTTGACAAAAATAGGGTGTGCACGTGGGTTTGTGCAAAGGGTTGCTGGAGTGGGTGGATTAGGTATGGGTAGGGGATAGGTAGGGTTAGTAAATGGGTAAAATTTATTTTTTGAGAGGGACAAAATTACATGTCTACATTATGCCCCTCTTTGGATGTTAAAACAAAGTGTTTCCAGACAAAGAAGTAGACAACGAGATAAAATTTTGACCAATCATTATTCAAAAGAATGGTAGAGAAAGATGGAGTGTAATTGAATTTTGACTTTGGGTATTCTAGCTATCCTAGATTAGGTGGGGAGCAGGTTTCATGTAATTCCAAGGTTGAAAAGGAGATGGATTATACCGAGTTGGAGAGTCGAGTAAGGTCCTATCGAGGTTCCGGGCTGCAGCTCTGTCATTATATCAAAATAAAATTACAAGTTAAAAGATGAATGACATTACAAAAGTCCTATCTATGAAGAATCTCTTGATTCTTGTCTTGAGTTTATGATGCTTTCAAGGTTGACAAATTATCTGATCTTCTTTGGATTGAACTTGAGAATAGATTCTTTCTCCATACAAAATTTGGTGTGGAGATGAACTCCCAAATTGATCATGTTCTGTCGGTGGTACTTTTGAAACTGGATCCTAAATTTGAAAATCTCCACTCTATTCTTCAGGCGGGATCCTGACTTACAATTTCTTTACCTTGTTACTTGAATTTCAATCTCTTAAACTTGTTGTTCAACTTTCAATCTCTTAACCTTGTTGCTTGACTTTTAATTTCTTCACCTTGTTCTTCAGGCGGACTCCTGACTTTCAATTTCATTACCCTGTTCTTTAGGCAGGCTCCTGACTTGTCATTTCATCACTCTATTTTTCAGGCGGGATCCTGACTTTCAGTTTCATCACCATGTTCTTCAGGCGGGTTCCTGAAATCAAAATCAAAACTAGAACAAAAATTAACCCTAACAAGGATTATGATAAAGAAAGATTTCCTTTTTCTGAAAGTAATGTCCCATTTTTAGGAGGGTCCTAAACATAAAGTAATGTCCCATTTTCTAGGAGAGTCCTGAACATGAAGTAAATTCCCATTTTCCAGGAAGGTCTTGAACATAAAGTAAATTTTCATTTTCTAGGAGGGTCCTGAATGGAAAATAATGCCCCATTTTCCAAGAGGTCCTAAACAGAAAGTAAATTCCCATTTTCCAGGAGGTTCCGAACATAAAGTAATGTCCCATTTTCCAGGAGAGTCCTGAACATAAAGTAAATTCCCATTTTCTGGGAGGGTCCTAAACAGAAATTAAATTCTGATTTTTCAGGAGGTCCTAAACATAATGTAAATTTCCATTTTCCAGGAGGGTTTTGAACATAAAGTAAATCCCCATTTTCCAGAAAGGTCCTGAACATAAAGTAAATTTTCATTTTCCAGGAGGGTCATGAACATGAAGTAAATTCCTATTTTTAAGGGGGGGTTTTGAACATAAAGTAAATCCCCATTTTTCAGGAGGGTCCTGAATAGAAAGTAATGTCTCATTTTCCAGGAGGGTCCTGAATAGAAAGTAAATTCTCATTTTTTAGAAGGGTCCTGAACATAAAGTAAATTCCCATTTTTTAGGAGGATCCTAAATATAATGTAAATTTCCATTTTCCAGGAGGGTCCTAAACATAAAAAAAACTCACGGATGTGATTTTCCAAAGGTAGCTGAATTAAGCGAAGCGAATTTTTCCCTGTTTCAACAAAGAAAATTTGTCAGTTAAAAACTTAGTGGTGGCTTCCAGCACTTGGCTTTTTAGGATCCTACTCTAGTGTTCATTTCCTTTATTTTGATTTAGATTTCTGGCACTTGTACTTGCTTTGTCGTGTTATTGACCCAAACACAGCTTAAGGGAAGTGTCTTTGATTCAAGCATTGAATTTTATTTTACTATGTCTCCGACATACACCTTTTGCATTATGTCATTTCCATAAATTCAGTAGCCTGTAGGTTGATAAACTTCCTTTGTTATGTTTTAACTTATGACCATGTTTATTTCATGTGCTGGTCCTGGTTTTGTTCTAAGCAATTGAGGAGACTGGTAGCAAGTCTTGAGATCCTTTCTCACTTATTTTGACACAAACTTGATTCAAAAATGTAAAGAAATAATGGTGATTTTCTTATTTTGATAAATGACATAAAAGATGACATATATGAATACGTAAAAGAAAGAAAAAGACAGTGTCTTTTTCAAAGATGGGAAAAGAAAACTTATATGAATACTGCAACCAACTTCAATGATTAACATACATTTTGGATTAAACTGCCTGATCTTCCCACCCAAATTTTACCACTTGTTATTGAGTTAATGCCCCTGAAATTGAGTTGCTTCTTCAAACCCATTGAACTCATTTACCTCATTTGACTAGTGGCGCCCTGGAGAGTTTTCTTCAACAAGCCTCTTTTCTTTCATTTTTCTCACTCACCATCTACTTACGGTGCCTGTGAGGGTTTTTACCAATATGACTCTCTCATTTATTAATATTTCTCAACTCACCATCTTTTTACGGTGCCTGTGAGGGTTTTCACCAATAAGACTCTCTCATTTTTATTTCTCTGAACTCACCATCGCTTTACGGTTCCCAAGAGAGTTTTCACCAATAAGACTTTCTCATTTTTTATTCCTCATATTTCCCCATGATGATGCATAAAATATAGTGCCAAAACCTTGTCACATATCCATCACATGTTTTGCCTTAACATTATTGAAGATTAGTCTAAAGGACTTTCTTTGGTTGCAACTTAAATTTTGCAAAGGGTCAAAAAGAAAGAATGGCATGAGGCTCAAATGACACCTGAAGTAGGATTGGATTTACAACTTTTGGAATCGACTCAAACAACAAAAATTCACTCATGCCCCAGTTTGTTTTGACTGGGTAACTCTAAATTATTTATTTGGTTGGACCAAACCCAGGGTAGGGCTTCCTATGTATCTCACCCCTGAGAGAGGAGAATTAGGTCAAATGTAGTTTCGATGACTTGTTCTTTGTTTTGGGTTGATTTTTCTTTCTTTTTTCTTTATTTTGCTTTGTTTCTTTTTCCTTCTTTTTTCTTTTTATTTTTTATTTTTTTCATCTTTGATTTTATTTTCTTGATACTCTTATCTTTTCTAACTCTATTTGATTCCAAAAGAAGGATATGAAAGAAAATAAAGACCAAAGCTCAAAAGGGTAAACAAAGGATTACACAATATTGTGTAATACTGGGATATCAAAATAAAATTCCTTCATCATATCAACCTTAAAAAATGTCAATACAAAATATGACATATAAATAATTGAGGATAAAGATCATACACAATATCTTTTAACTGCATTGGCAATGATAGTCATTTCTGCCACTTTTCCTTCTACATCTGTCAACTATAAGGCTCCATTGGGTAACACTTTATTCACAATGAAGGGTCCTTACCAATTTGGAGAGAACTTGCTTTTAGCTTCAATTTGATGAGAGAGGATGTGCTTCAATACCAACTGCCCGACTTCAAAATGCCTGGGACGCACCTTCCTGTTATATGCTCGGGCCATTCTCTTTTGACACATATGGCTATGACACACTGATGTCAGTATTTTTTCATCAATCAAGATCAACTGCTCCAATCAAGTTTAGACCCACTGATCATCATCAACCTCTGGTTTCATAATGACTCGAAGGGATGGAATTTCCACTTCAGCAGGTATGACTTCGTCCCGTACACTAACAAATATGGAGTTACCTCCATTGAAATGCGAACAGTAGTAAGATAACCTAGCAATGCAAATGGCAACTTCTCATGCCATTGTTTGGACCCTTGTACCATTTTTCGCAGGATCTTCTTGATATTCTTTTTGGCAGCTTCAATGATGCCATTTTTCTTTGGACAATGGGGAGTGGAATTTTGATATGCAATCTTAAACTATTAACACACCTCTTCATCAAATGGCTATTGAGGTTGTCAGTACTATTTGTAATGATCGTCTTTGGAATGTCAAATCTACAAATGATATTAGCATGAACATAATCCACCACGGTCTTTTTTGTTACTGACTTGAAAGTTGCCGCTTTTACCCACTTTGTAAAATAATCAATGGCTACCAAAATAAATCTATGTTTGCTACATGCTTTTGGTTTAATCTGTCCAATCGCATCCATCCCCCAAGTTACAAAAGGCCATAGAGCAGACATTGCATGTAACTCAGCAGGAGGAGAATGTATCAAATCACCTTGTACCTGACATTGATGGCATTTTTGAACAAAATGAATAGAATCCCTCTTCATAGTAAGTCAATAATAACCTGCTCGAAGTATCTTCTTTGACAAGACAACCGTTCATATGTGGTCCACATACTCCAAAATGTATTAAAACCATAATTGTCGAAGCTTCTTTCGCATCTACACACCTCAAAAGTCCCAGGTCAGGGTTTTCTTGTACAAGATTCCTCCACTTAAGAAAAATTCATTGGCCAAATTCCTAATAGTCCTCTTTTGATCACTGGTGGCATGTGTTGGATATTCTCCTGACTAAATGTATCGCTTGATATCAAAGAACCAAGGCTCGCCGTCGAGATCTTATTCAATCGTATTTCAATAAGCATATTGATCACGACTTTATATATGCACTGGATCGATGTAATCCTTATCAGGATGTTGGAGCATCGAAGACAATGTGGCTAGCGCATTAGCAATCTCATTGCTAACTCTCAGAATATGCCTAAACTTTACTGACACAAACCGTTAACATAGATCTTGCAAGCATTGTCGATATGGTATGAGATTTAAATTCTGTGTCTCCCATTAGCCTTGAATCTGGTGGACAAGCAAGTACAATTTTCCCAACACTAATAATTTCTAAACTCCCATGTCAGTAGCTAGCCTTAGCCCCAAAATGTAAGCTTTATATTCTGCCATGTTGTTGGTACAATAAAATCAAAGTTGTATAGTTACCAAAAAATATTGCCCCGATTCAGATCTAAGACCTGCACTTATTCTGACTCCTTTTATGTTTACGGCTCCATCAAAGAACAGCTTCCAACCTGGATCAGTATCTAGAGGACTTCATCAATACTCAATACTTCTTCATCAGGAAAATATGTTTTCAATGGCTCAAACTCCTCATCAACAGGGTTCTCAGAAAGATGATCTGCCAATGCTTGAGATTTCATGGAGATTCGAGTCACATACACGATGTCAAACTCAGTAAGAAATATTTTCCATTTTGCAAGTTGACCTGTTGCATAGGCTTTTGAAAGATATACTTCAAAGAATCCATGTGAGAGATGAGGTAAGTGGTGTAGGATGAAAGATAATGCTTCAACTTCTGTGCTACCCAAGTTAGGGAACAACACGTTCTTTCAAAAAGAGTATACTTGGCTTCATATATCGTGAACTTCTTGCTAAGATAATTGATGGCTTGCTCCTTTTTCCTTGTGACATCATGTTGACCCAACACACAACTGAAGGAGTTATCTATAATTGATAAGTACAAAATCAAAGGCCTACCAGGTTCGGGCGGTACCAACATGGGTTGATTTGACAGATATCTTTTGATTTTGTCGAATGCCTCCTAAGATTTGTTCGTCCATTCAACAACGATACTCTTCTTCAGCAGCTTGAAAATGGGCTCACAAGTGGTTGTGAGTTGAGCAATGAATCTACTGATGTAGTTCAGCCTACTAAGCAAACTTATCACCTTTGTTCTATTCTTAGGTGGCAGTAAATATTGAATAGCCTTGATCTTTGAAGGATCCAATTCAATACCTCAAAGAATGACCACAAACCCCAACAACTTCTCAGATGAAACTCCAAATACTCATTTTACCGGATTGAGTTTGAGATAACACCTGCGAAGCCTCTCGAAGAACTTTCTTAGATCTTTAACATGATCAACTTGATTTTTGGACTTAATGATCACATCATCTACATAGACTTCAATTTCCTTATAGATCATACCATGAAACATAGTGGTCATGGCCCTCATGTATATTGCTCCAGCATTCTTCAGACCAAACAACATCACTCGATAATAATAAGTCCCACACAGTGTGATGAAAGATGTCTTTTCTGCATCATCAGGCTCCATAATTATTTGGTGGTACCCAGCATAACAATCCACAAAAGAAGCAACCTAATTTTAAGCACAATTATCTAATAGAATAAGAATTTTAGGTAGTGGAAAATCATACGTTGGGATTGCTCTGCTCAAATCATAATAATCGACACACACTCGAACCTTGCCGTCTTTCTTTGGTTCAAGAACAACATTGGACAACCAATTAGGATAATGAGCAACTCGACTTGGCTTCAATCTATTTTATGATTTTCTCTTTAATTTTCATGCTTACATCGATTTTAAATTTTCTCAACTTCTGTTTGATAGGGGGGATCTCAGGGTCAGTCGACAACTTGTGGACCACTAACTCGGTGCTTAAACCCGGCATATCATCATAAGACCATACAAGAACTTCTTTATAATCAAATAATGCTTGGACTATCCCTTCTTTTAATTGTGGTAAAGCATGTACACTATTTTAGTTTACCTAACCTCTTCCTGATCTTCAAGATTAATTGACTCAGTTTCATTCAAATTAGGATTCGACTTGGCTTCAAATTGTTGAAACTCTTTGCTTATTTCTTCCAATGCCTCTTCTTCATCATATTCCACATCTTGCTTTATTATATCTTGATTAGATTGGATTTTAAGATCAGGCTGATAATTTTGCATACATGTCATATCACTAGAATCAGCATAAAGAGAACTGTATATAAAAAAGACAAATGAAACATATTAGAAACAAAACAAAAGGGACATTCCATTTCATTATAAGGAAAGACATTAGGGTTTATACATAAGCAAAAATAAAAATATAAACAAGATAGATCCCAAATTACAACCCTAAAATAACTCGGATAACAGAAAAAAAAAAACAAGCTACCAAAACTCCCTCCTGACGGGGAAAGAGATGACTTTCCAATTGCTGAGCTGAACATCAGGACTTATGAAATGCACGTCTGCCTTACTGGTACCTCTCCCACTTCAACCATATCAACTTTAATGAACAGGTTCTGAAAATTATCAACTAACGCAGCTTCTACCTCCAATATGGGATTGATAACACTATTTCTGACAAATGATTCACTGAGTACTGGCACTGGGCGGAGGACTGACCATTTTTCCTTCTTTCGCTTCTTGGCCTTTATCCAATCTTCAACTGTAGGTTTGAACCCTAAGCAAAAACCACCAAGGTTCTCCGTTGGACATATTGGAAGATTTATACCATGCAAAGATACTCATAAACTCTTTCCTGGATTAAAGCCATATTTCAACATCTCATTATCCATCATGACAGAAGCAGGAGATAACTGTGGCCTTGGCATATGTCCTTTATAGATATGATCCACAAACACTGCATCAAAAGATTGATAAACCAATATTGTTTCTGCATTGTTTGCCTCGATAAAAGGCACGGGCGAGTCTTTGTAGATGGACAAATCTATTTTACCGTGAACGATCACCTTCTGCTTGTCATGTTAAAACTTGATCATCTGGTTTAATGTAGATGCAACGGCCCCAGCCTTATGAACCCATGGTCTTCTCAACAACAAATTGTAAGAGGCATCAATATTCAACACTTGAAACTCTATGGCAAATTCGACAGGACCTATAGTCAACATTAGCTCTATTTCACTAATGGAATCTATTTTTGCTCCATCAAAAGGTATGACACACACATTGTTGGGTTGAATCCTCTCGGTATTAATATCCAACTTCGCAAGGTAGACAGAGGACAAATATTTGCACCAGAGCTTCCATCAATCATGACACAAGCGATATAGAAGTATTCACATTTCATGGAAATATAAAGGCCTCGATTATACCCCGTACCTTCCATAGGCAATTCATCATCAAAAAAGCTAATTTTGTTTACCTTAAAGATTTTTTCAACAATTTTATCCAGTTGATTCACCGTAATTTCTCCAGAGACATAAGCTTCATTCAATACATTCATCATAGCATTACGATATTTATCAGAATGCAATATCAAAGAAAGAAGGGAGATTTGAGATGGAGACTTCCTCAACTAATCTAGGATTGAGTATTCAGGCAATGTCATGTTTTTTAAAAACTCTTCAGCTTCTTCCTCAGTGATGGGTTTTTTGAGAGTCAACTGCCATTTATCACTGGTTTAGACTTCCTTAAACCTTCTGAAATAAAACATCTTCCTGAATGAGTCAAACTCTCTACTTCATTCACATCATTCACAATTTCCTACCCTTGATAAGTCATCACAGTCTGCTTATAATTCCAAGGGACTTTTTTGGTGTCGATCAACAAGAGTTGTGTCACTGGCTTAATGATAATAGGCATTACAAATACCCCTTTTACAGTCAAAATAGGCTTGCTTGGTGCTCCCAACAGCATTAACTTTGGGTTACCCTGACTCGGACCAATAATTTTTCCTACTCCTTCAATAGTCAGCACAGGTTCTTTTTGTTTTCTTGAGTTTCCTCTTCTATTGTCTCATTTGGGATCAAAGACATTGCCTTCATTGAATCCTCCATATTTACCGACTTTATCTTATTAGTTAGGATCCTAAAGATTGGCTTTCGAGACACCATGGACGCTTTACCTTTGTATATCAACTCCAGCATGTTCGTTTCAGCATGGGACGGGAACGGATTTTCATTGATGTTAGAAACTTCCAGGGCTTGTATCATAATTTAATTTGTATTAATCAGATCTTAAATTGCTCTCTTCAAAAACCAACATCTTTCTGTATCATGCCCCAGCATGTCGAAACAGTATCTACATCTTAGAGAATAATTAAGGTTCCTTGGAGGTGGGTTTGGAAGTTTTCCTTTGATTGGGCTCAACACCTTCATATTTCTCAGCCTCTCAAACAAATTATTATACGACACCCCAATGGGTGTGAAATAATTCTTAACTAAATTCTCTTTCTGGAACTCGAACCTAGGTCAAAAACCATATTCAGAAGTGTTTTGATAATTTTGTGGAGCTGAAAGACAAATATGAAAGGTTGGAACATACTATTGTGGGTGAGAAAGGGTTTGAATGTATGGCTGGGCATTATATACTGGGTATGGGGGTGGTGGAATGAGATACAATGGATTTTGCAGAGGGTAATAATGATTGGGGGGAATATATGGAGCTTGGGCATATACTTAAACTTGAGATTAGGGATAACGGTGAAGCGGTCTTTTCGGATATGCATGTGGCTTAGCTATAACAGCCATTACATCTTCCTTCTTCTTTTTTCCTCTAAAAGTTCCAGAACCACTCTGAATTGCTTGGGTGGTTTCCTTTAATGCGGTAAAGCTCACGATTTTTCCTATCTTAATCCCTTATTCCATCATTTATCCCATCTTGAGGACTTCGACAAATGGCTTACTCATCACCGTAAGTAAGTGTTGAAAGTGGGTCTTATCTTGTGCCTAAATGAAGAACCCTACCAATTTATTCTTCTTCATCAGAGGATTTACCCTGGCGGCCTGTTCACGCCACCTTATTGCATACTCCCTGAAGCTTTCAACACTTTTCTTCCTTATATTAGTCAGGGACTTCTCGTCGGGAATCAGCTCCATATTATACTGAAATTATTGCATGAATTCATTAGCCAGGTCATCCCAGTTATTCAACTTGTCGATATCCTGACCAACAAACCATTCTAAAGCTAGACCAGAAAGACTTTCACTAAAGGAAGCCATGATTAACTCTTCTTTTCCTCCTGGACCCCTCAGTTGGTTACAATAGCGTCTCAAATGTGCCACGGGATCACCATGTCTGTCATACTTCTCAAACTTCAGTGTCTTAAATCCAAGAGAAAGGTTAACGCCTGGGAACATGCATAGGTGTTTATAGGAAACACTCTTATAACCCCCGAGTTCCTGTAGGTTTCTCAAGGCTGGTTCCAAACTCTTTAATTTCCGTTCTATGCCTTCCTATTCTTCGGTCGCAATAGGCTTATCGATGTCAAAGTGAAATGCAGGGGGCTGATTGTAACAATACGTATCATTCATCTTCAAGGTAGGCTCTGGAACGTGATGTTGATCCTCTAGCAATTTAAACACCAGTTCACTGGCAGATCGAGGGAGTATGATTGTTAGACGCACAGCATAAGTAGGGAGCTTCAGGTGGTAGTGGAGCCACGAACACAGATGTCGTAGCTGGTGCTGGCTGAGCAATAGGCCTTGGTCTGGGAACTGCCAAGGGCATACTAAAAGTGCCAGGATAATACTATTGTGGAGTGATTCCTGGAGCGTGCTCGCGCGAATCAGTGGGAGCAGAAAATTATGCCTGGGAGAGCGGTGGGCAGTTAGAAATGTTCCCAAGATCATTAAAGAATGGAGGAGGAGGCATGCCACTAGACCATGCTCGGTGCAAATCTTTTTGTTGTTGTCTGAATCTCAATATATCATCATGGTATTTTGAACCCTCTTCTTTAAGATCCTGATTTGGGTCAATAAGCGAATTTTCGATCTCCCTATTAGCCATGGCAAGCTTTACTTTTAACCTTGTGAAATAAGGATGACTATCTAGAGTGCTATAAACCAACCACTTTTATCTGAAAGAATATTCTCATCAAAGACAAAACCCGTTAGGATTAGGTCACAACAAACATGGCAAGCACATTACATGTAATATCCTAGATTTATTCGCATGTCTACCTACCTTTTAAGGTATGAGGTTATTTTAACATCCTGATCTTCTTTTTTACACTTATTTGCTTCCTCCCCTCCCATTACACCTCATTTTTTTTATATTTTCCCCCCGTTTCTCTCTTGTTTGCATCAGTCTCTTTTCTTTTTTTTTATTTCTTTTCTCACTATTCTTTCTTTCTCTTTTCTTCTGTCACTATTCTTTCTTTCTTTTTATCATTCTTTATGAATTTTTCTTTTCTTTAAAATAGGAAAATTGAGAAAAAACAAAGAAACAAACTGATTAGATCAAACCCAAAAGTAGGTTGCCTATGTATCATGTGGCACATGAATCAGATCTTTGTATAGTTTGGGATACATGCACAAATGCCATAAATAGAAGTTTTTTTACGAGCAACGAACAAGCAAAATAAAGAACCAACAAAATATCTAGATTTTCATTACAGATGTACCCAAACAGACTCCAAGATCAAAACAACCTTGATACTACTCAAATAAAACTTAACAATACTCTAGACCAATAGGAAAAAATACATAACATCAATAATGAAAAGCACAATACTGACCAAAACTTCATACCGACCTACACAGATGCAAAAATACAATGATAGAAAAACAAAGGACTTTAATAAAGCAAAGATAAAAAATGCCCCCCTTTAAGCTATCGTGTTGCGTGATGACCCTGGTGAGATGAACTTGTTCGTGAAGTTCTCGCTCTCCCACTCAAACTTTGTAACATATCCTGCAATGATACTTTGATATTTGGGAGAAAACTTCTTGTACGTGTTTCTGCCTCTTGAGGAGTACACCTGAAAAGATTTCTCTGATACCCTTCCACAGTTGTAAGAAAACCTGATAATTAAACCCTCAACGACTCCACTTTGTCCCCTGCATCTTACCCTCATGGTTATCAACTATGCAATCTTCTCGTATTCACCCTCCAAGTTGCGCTGGTAATGGCCTACTGATACACTGAGGTAGGGATTATAGCCATATCTCATATCTCTGAGTGTACCCCTGATTATCTAAACCTTCTTTGAGAGAATCTACAGCCATTTTTGTTTCATTACACCAGAATTTCTCATATTTGATTTCACCCTTGGCTATATTCCTAAAGTACTCGGCATTCTTTTGAAGATCTATTATTGGTGGAATATCGCGAGATCTACCCAACTGGCATATTACCCTACTCGGACTGTAAGGTCTAGTGCATTTGAGCCCAATCAGAACTAGAAGAGGTTGCATGTGACATCTGGACAAGATTACCTTCAGATGGAGCCATCGATAGGTCCAAAGGATGTTGTCATGAATTCTTGCTTCGAGAAATTTGACCCAAGCATTGACTCCCACGGGCAACAAGAACTTATCAAAATGCATTCTTTGTTTGAAGGCGTCCACTCGCTCATTTAAACAATGATCAATCGTATCCGATCCAATCAATGAAGGAGTGTGCTAATGTTCCATCATCCATAGTTGTAATATCAAATTGCTTCCCTCAAAAAATTGCCTTCCCCCTCTTACTTCAGTCAAAGCCTTAGACAGTTCCACCAAAATCATAGGTACGATAATAACTTCATCCCTTTTATTGAATAAGGACATCACTACTGATTGTAAACGGGTGTTGACACGCCTTTCATCTAACGGTAACACTAAAGTACCTAACAATGCCAGACAGAAAATCTCAGGACTCTGTTTCTCCCAATTCTTCTTAGAGGTACAAAATTCATCCTAAAAGTGATCAAAGCCTTCTGGAGACCCAAATCTAGCGAACAAATAGTCTAAGGAAATCCAAGATTGGTTCAGGCATCCTAGGTGTTTATTAACCTTCAAACCACAACCCTCGAGAAATCTCCTGCTAGAATGATTTCGTGCTAGGATTAATTTTTTATCAATATAAGCTAACTGAAACAAATCAGATATTTCTGCCAGGGTAGGTGTCATTTCACAACCTCCAAACCTAAACACCAAACTGTTTAAATCCCAGAAGGTCAACGCGGCCTCTATTAGATCTGGGCGGGGCGTGATAGTCAAAAGCGATGTAAGATTGCCTAACACTTTCTTTAGCTCATGCTTTTCAGAGTAGTTGAACATGTCCCACCGTTTTATTAACTTTTTGGGCACCTTGAAAACCATCAAGACTCTGGACCATATGGATGGCTCCATCTTATAACAACACACAAAATTATGACTCAAGATTCAATAAAAGCAAGAGAATTCCCGACCCTCAGGATTTTTACACAAGGAAGTGTCACGTGATACAGGGACAGACCGATCTATAACTTAAATTTGTTGAATGGAAATGCTAAGAGGACTCAGCCTATTTGGCTATGACCACTAACAAATACTTAACTAAGCAGAAAATAGACCTAAATTGGGACTAAGACAACGATCAAACTAAAATATTACCGAACCCACCGAGGGTTGCCTACGTATTTCATCTCGAGAGATGAGAATTAGGCACGCATAGTTCGTCCAGATTGGACAAATAAGGATTAGACAACCGACTGAACCCTAACCTAAGAGACACGACCACAAACAGACGATAAACAACGTTAATAAAATCTTATTGATTTTTTTCATTTGACACTTCACATAAAAATGACACCAATAATTATGGAAAATAATCTTTTTTTTGGTATTTTTGTTATATGAAAGGTACAAAACTTCTACTATCTTTTTTTGATTTTTCGTTATAAAAAGCTTCTATTAAAATAAAATCTTTTTTTTTATTTTTGAATCATGAAAGCTTGTTAAAGGAACAAAAGGAAAATCTTTTTGATGCTTTGTTTTTGACAAATGAATTCAAATGGTAAAAAAAAAAATTTGAATTTTTTGAATTATAAAAAATAAAAGTTATAAAGAACTCTAAAAAGAAAACTACAACACTCTCTTTTTTTCTTTTTTTCTTTTTTCCTTCTTTTCTTCTTTTTTTTTTTTTTTTGACTTACTTTTCTTTCTCTCTTTTTTTTTTATCTTTTTCCTTTTTCTTTTTTTACGACATTTTCTTGCCTACACACATTACTTTTAACACATGTTTTCCTCAAATCAGTCTGTCAAATGACCCCGTCACCGTAAAAAATGCAATATTTAACAAGTAGGGATGCTTTTAGGGTGAGTCTTCTATAAAGGACCATGTGGGTCCCGATAGGTCTCAGTATGATGCAAATAAGCATGACCTAAGACTGACCTACAATGGGGTCCACTAACAAGCCTGTTTGAGGCAACTTATGGCCGATAGTGGTTGCAACAGCTTTCCACCTACTCTATACGTACGATGGATCTCTCTCTTAAAATAAGGGTGACTCAACTAGAGTTCACGTAAACGACGTGCACTCCGGGAGTTGTTGTAGAAAAAAATTGACTAGGGTTTTGAAATGATGTCAGGTATAAAGCAGTAACACATAAGAGAAAAAACTGTAAACACGTCGCAAGTAGACACTCAACAATGATAATACAAAACGTCTATACACCAATAATGTCAAACTAAGCCGATACAACTCCAAAAATAAGCTCAAATTCTGAAAGTCCCCAGCAGAGTCACTAGAGCTGTCACATCCCTGTTTTACCAAAAAGATTAATATTTTCAGTTTGAAAAGGGTTTTATTATAAGTGACAAACAAAATCAAAAAGGATTTTTTTTACATTTAAACTCAGATTCGCCACTTGACATAAATCGAATGTGCCAAGTCATCTTTGGAAAATCTCTTTCCAAAACAGTTTTGACTCTAGAAACTAATCCACGAACAGAAATTTTGGCTAACGAATTCTGTTGAACTCGGGGAAGGTGTTAGGCTCCCCTCAATCACGTGGTTCGACCACGGTTGTTTCGTGGAGTATATCGGCTAGTACGACACTATAGGGTGTATAAACCAACAAACACAATAAACAAACAAACCAAACAAAAGTCAAAACCAAAATAATATCCAGTCCAAACATAAGGTGTATCTGTTTGACATAATGTTAAAATGATTATATAAGTGTATATAATTTTGAAATCTTAATCGTGAAAATTTTAAAAAAAGTTATAAGTTATTATTTTGATTTATAAAAATAGAAAAGAAATTTATTGTAAAGTGAGATTTCTATTATCATTTAATGTCGTGCTCTAAAATATTTATAATTAATTTTTAAAATAATTTTAATACTACACATAGATGGTTAGGAGAGACTAATCCATCCCGGTCCGCTTATATTGTCACCCCAAATAAATTAAATCCTTAAATTGGAGTTCATTTAAGGATTACTGTGCTAGAGCGAGCTAGCACATTTTTTTTTTTTTATCAAACTATGTCTTCAACACACCTCCTTATTTATCAAAAAAAAAAAAAAAAAAGACAGCACGGTGCACTAACACCTCTTATTTATCAAACAGTTAAAAGCTATATCTTCATTTTCATTTAAGGGTGTTAAGTGGGTCGGGCCGGATCAACCCGGAACCGGCCCGTTAAAATTAACCGGTTTGTGGGCCGGGTTGGGTTGGGGTTAAGTGGGCCGGGCCGATTCTGGGTTAAACAGTAGAATTTTTAAAAACAACCCTGACCCGGCCCACTTAACCCAATCCGGTCTAACCCACCTAAACCCGGTCAAACCTGATTGAAAAATCGGTCAAATCCGGTCAAAAAAAATCCAATATACACTATATATACCCACCTATATAGTTATATACTAATTTATAAAATATATACAAATGTATACATTAAATATACACGTCTATAGAAGATATATACACAAATATACGCACCATTCAATATATATGTACTACTTTAAGTAAAACATATACTACAATATATATATATATATATATATATATATATATAT
>NC_061117.1:7666114-7681911 GCF_002878395.1 Capsicum annuum
ATATATATATATATATATATAGTTATATATATAGTTATATATTAATTTATAAAACACATACACATGTATACGTTAAATATATACTTCTATAGAAGATATATACACATATATATGCACCATTCAATATATATGTACTACTTTAAATAAAATATACTACAATATATATATACTACAATATATATTTATATACTAATTTATAGAACATATACACATGTATACGTTAAATATATACGTCTATAGAAGATATATACACATATATACGAACCATTCAATATATATGTACTACTTTAAATAAAACATATACTGCAATATATATATATATAGTACAATATCTATATAGTTATATACTAATTTATAAAACACATACACATGTATACGTTAAATATATACACATATATACGCAACATTCCATATATATGTACTACTTTAAATAAAATATACTACAATATATATACACTACAAGATATACACACACTACATATATAGTTATATACTAATTTATAATGTATATACACATGTATACGTTAAATATATACGTGTATAGAAGATATATACACATATATACGTACCATTCAATATATATGTATTACTTTAAATAAAATATACTACAATATATATATATATACTACAATATATAATTATATATATAGTTATATATTAATTTATAAAACATATACACATATATACGTGAAATATATACGTCTATAGAAGATATACATACACATATATAAATTAATAATACTTGATAGTAAATTAATAATATATTAAAACTAAGTTATAATTAAATACATTTAAAAAAAAAAAAAAGCTTTTCCGAGCTAGCCCGGTCCGGTTACTGGCGGGCCCTGACCGGGCTTGGTCCGGGCCAGGTTAACCGAGCCCAACCCAAAAAATAAACGGGCCTGGGACCCGATATCCTACAACCCGTGGACTGATCGGGCCGAGTCAAACTGGACTGATTTTTGTAAGTGGGTCGGGCCGGGCTGGGCCGGGTCAGCCCAGCCCGTTTGACAGGCTTAGAATAAAGATAAGGTGATTTTGATCAATTAAAGTACTTCGAACTATGTAATTTGTGTGGTTCCCATAAAGTAACATGTTAGTAATTGTCTTAGGAACTTGCAAGCTCTTATGCATTAAGAGAAAATAGAAAGTAAGACATCTTTAATAATACTCATTTTTCACTTAATTTAATCATTCATTTATACTCTTGTCTAGCTCCAAAAAATTCTCTACACTACCATTCGTATTTCACCAAAGCAAAGATTCATATCTTCTTCTTTCTATCATCATATTTTTACTAATGTTATTGTGGACTTATTACAACCACTTGACCGATTCTTCAATGAAAATGCAAAAACAAAATAAAAAGTTATTGGAAACAACCGGTCTACTTCTGAGATAAAAGTTACGTCTACCTACATTCTATCTTTCAGACCCCAAATTCCACCTTGTGGGATTATACCGAGTATGTTGTAGTGATGTGACAAATTTAATTTACTTTTTTTTAAGTTAAATTACTAATTAAAAACTAGGACCAATTTAAGACTAAGCTTCTAATATAAGGACATACATCAGCATTAGGATTTTAGTTTATTTTTTTTGGTCCGCTATAAATATAAAAGTACATGGAATCAATGACAATTACCTTTAAATGGAAAGCTAGTTACCATACATTTCTCAAAGTTCACATAAAAAATAATATTTCATTCACTTAGTATGATCAAAATAACATTCAACATATGAATGTTGTAAATCGGTGAATGAAATATGAAGACGATAACGAACAAAGTATCCTTATTTATTTCACATCGTCTTCAGTGCGCGTTCGTTCACTTCAAGCTCGAAGATATACGTATCTTTCCATTCAACTCCATTCGTCTATTCCACTCGCTCTTTCCAGCTCTGAAAGCACACCAGGCGGCGGTTGTTTTCCTTGGCTTATCAAATCAGCGTATGCTCATTCCTCCTTTGATGACTCCCAGTAAAGAAAGCCTAAACTGCAAATCATATCTAGACAAAATTTAAACAAATTAGTTTTGTTTGTACAAAAATTCAAAGTAATTCAGAAAATTATTAGAAGCAATAAAGAAGAACATTATTGTACTGCTCTTGGTGATGAAATCATATATTTTTCATCTACCACATAATATATTGGTGACAAAAATATTAACAACTCCCTTTTAAAGATTTCTACCTACCATTTGTTTTTTCTTTTATATAAGATTTGTAAATTACTTATGAAAGAACTTGTATTCATGATAACAAAAGAAGGAAATGATCGAAGCAAATTTAATATATACAAAGTATCAGTATAGGACTATTTTTAGTAGTTATATACTCCAAAAGAAGGTGCTACTTCTAGCTTTCTAATAGTACCATTTTTTTTTCAACTTCCATTGCTATATCCATCCGAGATCTACGCTCGCGCGCTTTGAACATGGACAAAATTCCACGAGCCAAATGATTCCTGAAGATATTCGGAGTTCCTTACACACCGGCCTTGTCACGATTATGTAGCCAATATTTCGATTGGTGAATCTGTCGTGTCTCAGTTGGTACTGTAGACACGGGTAGCATATTCTGATTACAATGATACCCGTGTGATGCATGTGGAGAGCAAAAAGAAATTCCTAAATATTATCGTGACAATTCATTAACATATTTCAAACTAGTGACAATTCATTAACATATTTCAAACTATTTCTTTGAGCACTACTACATGTAGGAACATCAAAGGGATACGTGGTGAACTAGGTGAGTTATCTACGAAATAGAATTTCTAGATAGAAGTTTTTCTCTCGGAACTCTTATTCTTCATTTTACAACCTCTTGCAAGGAAGTGGAGAGTGTTCCTGATATAACTTTCAGGCGCAGAGTATTTTTGGGTGCGCAGTATTTCACGTTGCAAATAAAGATGAATGTGGGTCCAAGTATAGTGGTATGCTTGGTTTAGGGCTCGGTATGGAGTCAGTAGTAACACAGTTAGGATGGGGATTCTGTTTTTGCATCGTTCATATGATAGGGATAACTGGCATTGTTCATATCATCGATGCAAAAAGAGAATTCCATCCTAACTGTGTTACTACTGACTCCGTACCGGGCCTTCAACAAAATAAACCACTATACTCGTACCCAAATTCAGCATTTTTTTTTGCAACATTAAATACTCCTCCCCCAAGAATTATATCAGGAACACTCTCCACCTCATTGTCGGAGGTTGTAAAATGAACAGTCTCCTTACTAAGAATTTCGAGAGAAAAACTTTTATCTAGGTATTTTGTAGATGCATTCTCCTAGACATGGGCGGACCCAAGTGTTAGGGTGGGGGTACACGTGCACCCGGTAAGTTCGGAAAAATTTGTGTAGACGTACATGTATATATTTGAAGAAACTGTTATATAAATTATGTGTACCCTAGAGAACATAATAGTAGTTTGGGCGTGTTGGTTCTACATGTTGTTTCTTGCAAATGTGACCCCGGATTGAATCCCAGGGTCAAGTTTCCTTTCTCTATTTTCCTATGTTATTAATTTTTTAACAGCAAAAGTAGAAGTGAGGAATCTAATGCGACCTCTTTGCTTACACAATTCACCCTTAACCGCTGGGCTACTGCACTCATCTATTTATAAAGAGTTAAAGTTTATATATTATCCTAAAACCGATATTTGGCCTATTTATTTGTATTTTCGTTATTGCTTAAGCTTTTACTGATCAGTCAATCAGATACGACACTATCCCTCAGTCGTCATTAAAAGATTCTCGAGCGCTTATGTTAAGATAATGGTACACCCGCACTCTTCAAATCCTGGATTCGCCTCTGCTCCTAGGTCACCATGCACCCTTTGATTTTACTACATGTAGTAGTGCACCAACATAGTTCGGAATATGTTAATGAATTGTTACGATAATATTTAGGAATTTGTTTCTGCTTTTCACATGTCATCGCAACCAGAATGCGCTATTACACTTGTCTGCTAGTACCTACTAACACAACAGGCTCCTCAATCGAAATATCGCCTACATAATCAGAAAATTGCATGTCATAGACCCAAATATGGTGGCTTTAGATATTTAACCCCAAATAAGAATGTCTTTGAAAAATAGTCTTCCTTACTTTTGAATATACTAAAGGTACCATTTTGCCCTTCTATACTTCAAATATATTTTTAAATTTTCCATACTCATTTATCTCTCAAATTTTATTTTTTATTATTTTCACTTTTTAATTTTTTCTTTACTTTTATAATTCTACTTTTTTTCACTTTTTTATTTTTTCCTTTAAATTTATTATTCTGATTTTTATTATTTTCAATTTTTATTTTTTCCTTTAACTTTATTTTCATATTTTAATTTATTTGTCTCAACCTTTATTTTTTTTTCTCTTTTTCTTTTTTTTCAACCATTGTCTATTTCTTCATTTGTTTTCCTTTTTTTTAATTTAGTTGTCTTTAACCTTTATTTAGAGTTTTTTTAATTTCTCTTTTTTCCCTAGAATTTTCCTTAGATATTCATTCTCGTTCATCTTTTTTCCTCATTTCTCAAATATCTTTTCTCTTGCCCTATATATGAGCAGTTTATTCTTTAATTGCACTACAAAAGATTTGGGAGACCGCCCTATATCTTCAGGATGAGAGTGAAAACCGAAAACCATTAGGTCCACAATTTTCAAACGTATCTGTTAATCTAACTTCATCATATAGCAAAACATCATATTTCTCAATACTAATGTTCAGTAGCATTTACTGTCAAGTGTCATGCAAAATATAAGGAAATAGATCAGTAATCCAGTAGTAACTTTTAACTGGTTGATTATACTCAAATGCTTGATAGATGACCTGTATCGAGAAATTTAAAACAAACTAAGCAGCATATAGAGAATGGCAGTACTGCAATCTCAAAATAGAATACCACACAATTATGGAATTAGCATTTTGTGTAAGTATGAAGTCTAATTAGTCTATTCAAAAAGTGTATATCTTTCTGCATTTTGATCAGCATGAATAGGCTATCAATGTCTGCATTTTCATCATTAGTTGGTTCATATTATCTATTCCATCAGCCAGTTGATCATCATCTTCATTCAGTTCATTGGGGTGCCTCCATCTTGATCATGATTCTGTTCATTAATGTCTTCATGTTGATTAGCATTTTCCTCAGCAGCTCCTAAATCTTGTTCATCAGAAACCTGTTCATTAGCATCTCTATATTGATTAGGATTTTGCTCAGTAGCACCTACATCTTATTCATTAGTGACCTGTTCATCAATGTTTCCATCTGGATCAGCACTTTGCTCTGCAACACCTACATCGTGATCATTAGGACTCTATTCATTATCATTTCCATCTTGATTAGCATTTTGCTCAGCAGCGTCCACATCTTGTTCATTAGGAAACTGTTTATTAGTGTTTCCATCTGGATCAGCACTTTGCTCAGCAACACCTACATCTTGATCAGCATTTTGCACATTAGAGCCCACATCTTGTTCATTAGGAGTCTGTTCATTGATGTTTTCATCTTGATCAGCATTTTGCACATTAGATCTCACATCCTGTTCATTAGGAACCCATATCGTTCATCCTTTTTCCTCATTTATCATATATGTTAAAAATTTAATCAGTGCAATTAAAGAATAAATTGTTGGCTCTTAGGCAAAAGTTTTCAATTTCAATAATTTTCTAAAGTCTTTCCCATGAGGCAAGAGTTGCATATATGTTAATAATCTAATCAGTACAATTAAAGAATAAACTTTTGCCTCTTGGGTAAAAGTTTTCAATTTTAGCAATTTTTTAAACTAAGTCTTGCCCATGAGGCAAGAGTTGCATATATATTAATAATCTAATCAGTGCAATTAAAGAATAAATTGTTGCCTCTTGGGCAAAAGTTTTCAATTTCAACAATTTTCTAAAGTCTTGCCCATGACGAAAGAGTTGCATATATGTTAATAATCTAATCAATGCAATTAAAGAATAAACTTTTGCCACTTGGGCAAAAGTTTTTAATTTCAACATTTTTCTAAACTAAGTCTTGCCCATGAGGCAAGAGTTGCATATGTTAATAATCTAATCAGTGCAATTAAAGAATAAGCTGTTACCTCTTAGGCAAAGTTTTTTAATTTCAACAATTTTCTAAAGTCTTGCCCAAGAGGCAAGAGTTGCATATATGTTAATAATCTAATCAGTGCAATTAAAAAATAAATGGTTGCCTCTTGGGCAAAAGTTTTCAATTTCAACAATTTTCTAAAGTCTTGCCTATGAGGCATGGTTATAATTCATGTACAGCAAAATGGATGGATATTGTCTAGACTATCTCTAAGAAAGGCATGGCTGAAGATACCTGTAATAGCTTCTTCTGCCACTTTAGTATGCTGCTTAACTAAGTCTTCTTTAGCACTAACATTAACCAGAGCAGCTGATAACTTTTCTATCAACTTCTTTGGACTTTCCTTGGCTTCATCATCAATAGTTGCTGCTTTTGAGGTCACTTCTGGTGACTGGTTGTCATTTTCTGGAGTTTTTTTTAACAGATCCTGTTTCAAATAGCATAAATAGCAAGTGTTGAAGTGAGAATAGTGAAGTTAACAAGCACTAACAAGGAATTACCACGAAAAAAAGGCAAGCACACAATAGCATCAAGCTTGGGATAAAATTTCATTACTATATTAGCTAATATAATGTAAAATGCACATCGAACTAACTAACAATCATTTAACTTTTCTCTTAATACTCTGACTGATCAACAATTAAGGGAATGAAATAATCAACTTCTTTCACACCTATATTGGCCTTTTGGCTTACGGATCTGAGACTCATGGCATCAGAACTAGAATCTTTGAATACAGAGCTTGAGTTATTTAAAACAATAAATTTACCACTACCACATCAAATTTAATAGAGAGTAAATTTTGTGGATATCAATTCTACAAAATCTAAATATACAAAATGTCATTCAAGTGCCCATTTACTAGGTAGCTAGTTGGTTCCAACACTCAATATTGTTCCCATACTTTCACTTTTACAACTAAGTCATTGATATTTTGGATCAATCTAAAGTTGAAGCTTCTAACTTTCAAGCATACTAAAATGACAAATGACAAATTCTTGGCAATGGTTCATTGAAAAATAAAGGATTCTCAAACATTTATGTCTGAAACTTGAATCCTGTAGTTCCAAAGAACTGGTAGACACAACTCAGGGAGAAAGAGGCAAGAGAAAAATAAAGATATAATACTTGAAAGACGACCAAAGTTGTCAAGATACAACATTTGCAGAAGGAATTGAAGCATACCAAAGTTTTATGAGTATAACCATTGGCAGTATAACACTTTCTAACTACGAAAACATGAGCTGAATATTTAGCTCGACCATTTCAGCTTGAAATAAACATGCATATAAAGATTTGAGTACGATTACTCAAATCAAAGTATTAGCTTCCTTATATCATCACAATCAATTAGAAAGACAGAAAGAGATTATCAAGACATCCTATGAACAAAAAAAAATCTTTCTTTTTCCTTGTACCTGCTCATCAGAGTGTCATTCTGAATGTGAAGAGAGTGAACCAGAACTCTCAGTTTCACCAATGCTCTTCTCAGAAGGTGTCTTTTTCCACAATAAATTCCTCATGTCCATCGATCTCAATAACCAACTAAATCTCCTACAAGTTCATTGTCAATAACCACCTACATATAATTGACACCATTAATTAATAATAATCAAATGAATGAGTAACCAAATAGAAAATTCTTGATAAGTGGTGGTTCAAATTTACAAACCATATATTTATGATTACAGTCACATGCTTACAGCCTTTTTCTCTAAGACCAACACCCCACAACTACTCAAACACAAATGAAGTAGTTTGATTGAAAGAAAGAGCGATGATGTTTTGTTTTGAAAGAAAGTTAGAGTGTTTTGTTTTGGAAGAAAGAAAAGCTAATGTATTGGAGGGGTATTTTTGTCCAAAAAAGTATGAGTTAATAACTAAAGGTTATTTTAACAAAGCCTTTTTATTTGGGACTAAAATTTGAAAGCCACCCTAATTTGGATCTATTTTTGAGATTCTCTCCTACATAATTGTGACCAGGCTGGTGTATAAGTTAACTATCTCATGCAGAAATAGTGTTAACCGGCCCGGCCTAGCCCAGCCCGGCCCGGTTAGCTTTTTTTTAAAAAAAAAATTGGATTTTAATAAAAAAAAATATTGTTGGGTCATTATAGCCGTTGGGCCCAACGGTAATATAGCCGTTGGGATCCCAAAAAGGCTAAAATCCCCTTTTTATTAACAAAAAACTTTTTTTCAATTAAATTATTTTTTAAACCCAAAAAATTCTTATAAATACCCTACACTTTCAAATCATTTTCCACACAATTTTGCATTCTCTCAAATCTCATTCTCTCTCAATTCTCAATTCTCAAATATTTTATATATTTCTAAAGTGCTCACTTTAATTTTTTAATTTTGCGATTACAAAGTACGAGTGAAAGTTTCTAAAGTCGCAACCTTCGGATACTTCTAAAATTTGATATTATCGTTCCATCTCTTACGTTTAATTTTTAATTAGTGTATTAATTGTTGAATATTTAATTTTATTATATTTGTGTATTTTGAATTTTTTAATTTAATTTATATTATGGATAAATTAAGAAAACTCACGACTAAAGGTGTTAAAAATTTTTGTCCCGAAAGTGGTAGTCATAGTAAAAAGCAAATTACTAGCGGTAGAGGTACTTCAAGTAGTAGATATATCCGTGTGCCTGGGTTGTTTGCCTTTTAGTTTTCCTTCTTCTGATACTTTTATTCATTATATTCAAGCAATTTATAATCCTATGTTTAATGGTATTCCAAGAAGTACTTGTCGAACCAATATTTTTAGACTTTATTCACAATATTATTTTTATTTATCAACATTGTTAAAAATTATTCAATGTAGAATGCCCCTAACTTCTACTCTTGATTGTGCTGTAAATAAAAAAAATTATTTAACCGTTATTTGTCACTGGATAGATAGTAATTTTGTTATGCAAAAATGTATTCTTGTTTTTTTATATGATGAAGATCGTAAACATACTGGAGATTTTATTGTTGATTCGATTGCTAAAGTTGCTGAATTTTATGGAATCAAAAATAAAATCTTATGTATTGCTTTTGATGATGTTTCTAATAACAAGACTGATATAACAAAGTTAAAATCTAAGTTATCTCCGCTGTTACCTAAAATTTTTCATGTTAAGTGTGCTTGTCATATATATAATTTAATTGTAAGAGACGGTCTTGAGTTTTTTGAGTTTTATATTGGAAAAATCCGGCTTGCCGTTGGTTTTAGTCAAGGAAATAATCGAAGATCAAGAATTAGGGACTTTAAACTTAAATGTGAACAAAATGGACTTGCACCGATATTGATGCCTGAAGAATGTGATACTAGATGGAATGCTACGTATGATTTTTTAAAAACTTGTTATAAATATAGAGTTTCTATTACACTATCTTTTAACCAACGTTGTGGTTCTTTTGTTGATTCTGCTGATTGCATGCTACATGATTCTGATTGGGCTGCAATTAATGATCTTGTTAAGTTTTTGTAAAAATTTTATATAGCTACGGTTGAATTTTTCGGTGCTTATTATCCTACTGTTTGTAATATTTTGGCATATACAGCCAATATTTCTGCTTTGCTCAAAGAATATAAAAATAAAGAAGGTTACAAAGAAGCTGTTGGTGTCATGTTTGCTAAATTTAAAAAATATTTTGTTTTCAATTTCCCCTATTTACTTGGTTGGTGCTATGATAAATCCGTGTATGAAATATACTACTATGTGCCACTTTAGTACTCTTATTTATTCTAACTTAGAGATAAATACTAACAGTGATTCTGAACAAGTACAACCTGATTTGTGGACGGCTATGGGTGATGCAAACGCTTACATAGATAAATTATATAACCACTATGCTGATTTAGTTGATATAGTTGTATCAACAAATATCACTCCAAATGTTGCTCCCCATCCTTCCAAGGAGCCATCATCTTCTAAAAGGCCGGCACATTGTGGTTTTCCTGATTCCTTTTATGATTTACCTTGTTGGAATAGTGTTGAGGATGGAGCTTACACATCAACTTATCGGGAAGAGCTTAAGTATTATCTTCGATCGCCGCTAGAGGATCGCAGATGATGGATCAACACGTTGGATTGGTGGAGGAGTAATAAAACACAATATTCTATGCTTTCAAGAATAGCTAGAGATATCCTGAATGTTTCAATATCAACCGTTGCATCGGAGAGCGATTTTAGTCAGGGACGATAGCAGCTTGGAGACAACCGACATTCATTGGGAAGAAATGCAATGAATGTTCTAGTTTGCCTTAGAGATTGGATTAGAGCCGAACAAAGAAATCAAGAAATGGAAGCGGAGCCGAACAACGAGCAGAGACTTGAAGAAATAATGACTTCATGGGAGAACTCAACAGAATCAAATCCAATGCATGATTTTGCCCTCGTTGGCTTTGACTATCCTATGCAAGTTCCCATTAATATTAACATGCATGAGTTGAAAAAAATGATTCAAAATTTGTAGATTTTTAATCCATGTAAGTTATAAATTTTGGATCATTTTGCAATCAATAAAATTCAACATTCATTAACTCCTTAGTCCTTACTTTGTAATGTATTCCATTTAATGATTTAAATTGAATTTTTAGTTTAAATTAAATACTTAGTTTTAATATATTACTAATTTACTATAAAGTATTATTAATTTACTATAACAAGTAGTATATGTTTTATTTAAAGAAGTACATATATTTTAAAGTAGTATGTATATATTGAATGGTATATATATATGTGAATATATTTTCTAAAGTACTATATATTTAACGTATACATGTTTATATATTTTATAAATTAGTATATAACTGTATATATATAGTGTGTGTATATATTGTAGTATATATATTTTAGTATATTTTATTTAAAGTAGTATGTATATATTGAATGGTACATATATGTGTGTATATCTTCTATAGACGTATATATTTAACGTATACATGTGTATATGTTTTATAAATTAGTATATAACTATATATATCGTGTGTATATATATTGTAGTATATTTTATTTAAAGTATCGAATGGTACGTATATGTGTGTATATCTTCTATAGACGTATATATTTAACGTATACATGTGTATATGTTTTATAAATTAGTATATAACTATATATATATATAGTGTTTATATATTATAGTATATATATATATATATATATATATATATATATATTGTAGTATATTTTTTATTTATAGTAATATATATATTTAACTAACATATAGTCGTATACACGATTACATGTGTAATTGTGTATATGTATTGTGTATATATTTTTTAAATTCTAATGTAGTATATACTATATATATAGTGTATATATATTATTCAACGTATTTAAAATGTATATAGGTGGGTATTGGAGAAAAACTTTTTTTTTATGTTTTTGACCGATTTTGACTGAATTTTAAACTGGTTTTGACTGGGTTTAGATGGGTTGGACCGGGTTGAGTTAAGTGGGCCGGTTCAGGGTTGTTTATAAAAAATTTACTATTAGGCCCAGAACTGGATCAACCCGTTTAACTAGGCCTGAACGAACCGACCCACAACCCGGTTAAATTTCACGGGCCGACTCCGGATTGACCCGTCCCGACCCACTTTAACACCCATAGGTAGAGGACACCTTGTGTGTAGTGAGTGTGTTTGGTAGTCATGAGAAAACATTTTATTAACTGCCAACCTATTGTCCTTGATTGACCCTCCTGGTTTTAGTTAATTATATATTACTTTTGCTTATCTTTTACTAAAAATAATTATTTCATATTAGTTAGTTACCTTACTAAATCAAATAAACGTTAATTTAATTCTTTTCATATTACCATTGCAATTAATTCTTTTTTAAAGTGTTCACACTTCACACTTGTTTGTAAAATTCCTAAGAAGTTGTTTAAGGGATGAAATAGTAAAATTTTCTTCTTATTTATGATTTCTTTTAACATGCATGGTAAAAGAAAAATTACCAACTAATATATGAAACAGGGGAAGCATCCACTTTGAATCTCTCATAGATGAATGTCTTATGTTAGTTTGTCATTCTGTGGTGTGTGATTCCTGAAAGTGATGGTGGAAATGTGTGAAAGTGTATGGCTAACCCCATAACAAAAGTTACCCAGCAAATCATGACATGATTGAGAAGAAGTATGTTAGGTTGTGGAGCCTGATTAATATGTGACGTACTGTTATATATTAATGTTCACGCGGTTCAACCTAATTTTAGGTTGTACCTTTTATTCTGATGTCTCAGTGTAACTATACATACTCTGAGTCATTAGTATAAATAGTTTGTCCACCGTGGAGGTTACTCACGGGGTGTTACTACGTAATTCATTCTCACTTATTTCTGTCTCTCCTCAAGAACTTTCTCTCTAATTTTCTTCATCCTCTCCATAGATTTAGTGTGTGCACACGCAAATCGATCCTTACAAAGTAGTGAGTCAAAAACGTATGTGTGTGTGCGTGTATTGTGTGAATGCACAGAGAGGAAGAGAGAAGTTTTAGAGGTGTATATATGAAAAAATGAAAACAACCGAAAGTTAACAAAAAAATAAAGGAACATTTTTATCAGTTAATTCGAGAATCGAACCGTTAAGAATAAAAAATCGATAAAAAATATCTTATTGATTTGATTATCGATTTAGGATGTTTACCGATCGAAAACCAATAAACAAATCGGTCGGGGTGTTTACAAATTAAAAACCGAACCAACTTGATGAACACCCCTAATTGCGTGCGTGCTTGGGGAGGAAGAATGAGGGTTACAAAATGATAAGACGAAATCTTCCATTTGTCACAATCTCATTGGTTCTATTTTGTTTTACTTGTAAGTTTAAACAAAATGTAAATTAAAAAAGAAGAAGATAAATTTAGACATTAAAATGATTCAAGAATCGAAGAGGATCAAAATTACGTGGCTACAACTTTCTTATTACACTTTCAAAAAGCAAAACTCATCAAAAGTTGCTGCATTGGAATGATTTCAATTGAGCCTATGAACTTGTGTGGGCTACACAGGATGCAAATGGGAAGAAACCAGGAGCTGAGGTATATGGACTCCCTAATCAACGGACTTTATTGAGAAAGATTACTTTTTTAAGGCCGAAAAATTACTAGCGAGCTTTCAAATAAATTTATTGGTCATATGGTATATTTGAGTATCGAGGATGAGATATGGCGTACTCCTCCTGTTCAAACTAGGGTTTGAAACCAAAATCCTCGAGAGAAAGATTTAAGGCCAAAGCTATCGAATCAACTTATTGGTCTTGTGGTATATCGCATTATCGAGGATGAGATATGGCGTACTCCTCCTGTTCGAACCAGGGTTTGAAACCAAACTCCTAGAGAGAATAGAGGGGCGATTCGGATGAGATACAATGTAAATCCAACTTTCAATTCACTCGTGGGAGCCGGTCGGTATAGGGGTAGCAGCACAACTATGGTCAACTATCACTACTAAAAAAAGGGGAAAACCGACCACATGTGGTCGGTTTTCCCCAATTTTCGACCACAAAACCGACCAAAATGTGTGGTCGGTAAAGTAGTGGTAGATTTTTAAAAACCGACCACAAGTGATCGATTTTTTTAAAAATATATATATATTTTTAAAATTTATTATTATTTTATTAAAATTGGAAAAAATAATTTTAGGAAAAACAATCGACCACAAGTGGTCGGATTTCTATTAAATTAATTAATTAATTTTAATATTAGTGGTCGATTTTTATTAAATTAATTAATTAAATTTAATATAAGTGGTCGGTTTTTTGAGGAAAAAATTCAAAAACCAACCACTTGTGGTCGATTTTTCTGAGAAATTTAAAAAATAATAAAAATCAAAACCCAAATACAGCATGCAACAATAACAATCCAATACAGCAGTAACCAAATCAAATACAACAACAACAACAACCAAAAACCAAATGAGTTAGTATGAAAAAACTACAACAATAGTTTCAAACAACAAAATGTCTAAATTCAAAGTAGAACACATACAAAAATAAAAAAAAACTAAAATTCATCATCATCGAACTCGTCCTCGTCTTTCATATTGAATAATTGAATAATATCAACTTTGAATAAAAGGATAATAAATTGAATAATTGAATAATATCAACTTCCATTAAAGTAGTTATAATTGAATAATATCAACTTTGACAAAAAGATTCATAAATTCAAAATTTGTTTCTTACGTGGACAAGTTTTGCACGAGTTTCAACCCAGACATCTTCATCAGTCAAGTTCTTTTTCTTTTTTCAGATGAGTCTCCTCGAATAGCTCATCAGTTGGTATTTGCCTACCCTTTTCTTTTTCCTGCATATGAAAAAACTATCAATGTTCAAATAATAAAAGAATTTAAATAGAAAAAAACAAATAAAACTATAAAAGTTACATACCATTTTTTCCAGCACAACAAGAGAACTTCTAGCACCCGCAATATCTAGGGAGCCACCCTTGAACGATGTCCGGGCTTTCTTTCCTTTTTCCCTCAACGATTGATATTCTACACTATTCCAATGGCGAAGGAACAGTTGTCATGCGGGTTTAGGAATCCACTTAGGTTACCAATTTCTTTCGGGCAGAATCCTAGAGATCGTTAAATCTGGTTCTACATCTTATGAAAAAAGTTCTTCATAAGAAATGCATTTGCATCATCCCACTAGTAAAATTTCTACAACAAAAATATAATATTCAATCTTTTGTTTTAATAAAGTGTTAATAAGTAGTCGATGAGTTAAATCCTTACCTTAAATTCTTCAAACATTCTATCCCTGTCAAGTTCTGGAACCTTTTGCCAGCTGGTCCGGTAGTCGTTGAAGTGCCGAGTAATACATATTTGCGTCTTTTGTCCAACTCCAGTATCCGGCCTAAACTTACAACACAAGATCAAACAGTTACTTCATAGAGCATAATAATATAGTAATGAAAAAATGAGTAACGTTATTATATTTAGAAATCTTACCCTATCGCAACTAGAACAAGATAAATCCTCCCAAAATTATCTTTGGCTCCTGGCTGCCTAGTAAGTGATTGTGGATGCACTGGTGTGGGCGGATCTGAAGAACTAGATGGAGTGCCCTAAGATGAAGATCCGAAAACTCAATAAATCCAGCAGAATCACTGTGCGAAGCTGCGTGACTACTGCAGGGGGGTATCGATGATGGTAGATGTCTGGAGGGGCCAGCGGCTGTCCGATAGTACTGTATTGGCGATGGCACGGTCATAGGAGCAGAATGAGTCGGTGTAGACCCATGTTGTGGCCCCATATGCGTAGGAGTAAGTATCGAATCCTCGGATGAGCTAGAATATGAGGGTCGTGTTATCGCGTCAGCAAACTGACCCTCAGATATATGAATACCTGTCGATCATCTATATGGCGAAAGTTGTCTATTCTTTTTTGATTTCGTAGTATCAACTTTTCCCTTACCCCTGTCACCTCTTCCTGATATCTAAATTATGTTAAGTTAACAAGTAGTTAGTTCCTCCAAAATGAATGTATAAGAAAACATTCCAAGTAAATAATTTCAAGTTACTAATTCACATTTTAAATCGCTCCAACAACACGAGATATAGACAAAAAAAATTTTATTACTATATAAATCATGGAAAAGTGGAAACAACAAACTTAAATAGTATATTACATATCAATCTTAAACAAGAAACATAAAGGTAAATATATTGTACAAAGCATAAAGACATCAATACATAA
>NC_061117.1:7682011-7698262 GCF_002878395.1 Capsicum annuum
TACTAATTCACATTTTAAATCGCTCCAACAACACGAGATATAGACAAAAAAAATTTTATTACTATATAAATCATGGAAAAGTGGAAACAACAAACTTAAATAGTATATTACATATCAATCTTAAACAAGAAACATAAAGGTAAATATATAGTACAAAGCATAAAGACATCAATACATAATAAATACAACCTACATAACAAATCCTCCTCTTCTGAAGACTCTCTACTAAACCATTCACCCTCTTCGGAGGTTTTCTCATCTCCTACCCACTCAGCCTCTTTTTCCGCAATATTAACTTCTTCAAATATATTTTTCGGGTGATTCAAACCATCCACTAACTCAACGTCCACTAGCTGGTGATCAATCTGCATTTCATTTTGATACGCAGTCTCCAGCACATTCTCAACTTCCACCCGACCTATAGGCTTTGTTTTAATTACAGCCCACCAATCAGACTTGTCATTGCGCAACGGATAAGGAGCATAATACACTTGTTTAGCATTTTGCGCTAGAAAAAATAAATCGTAAATAGGATACGAGCTATTGTGCTTCACTTCAATGATGTTATGATCCCTATGTACTCTTGTGCCTCTTGTGTTTGGATCAAACCACTTACATCGAAAGAGGACAATTTTTTTTATTGGGAAACCAGCATACTCTAGTTCTAAGATTTCGTGTATGATGCCAAAGTAATCAACATCATCATCACCCTTAACCCAAACACCACTATTGTTTGTTTTTCTTATTTTGGAGTGTTGTTCGGTGGAAAATTTAAACCCATTTACTTTGTATTGGGACATTGCATTAGCTTCAACTGAACCCAAAGAAATATCTTTTAAGAGCTGATCGTATGCGGCTGCATTTGGTGAATGGTGTACCTAAAAATATTATACACACACACACACACACACACACACACACATATATATATATATATATTTTAGTTGAGGAATGTGTAAATGTTTAAACTTTGTAGAAATATTAATACACTTACGAACCTCATTTTGAAATCATGTTGCAAAGGATGCATACACTTGATTTTCATGGAATTGAGTCTTAAATGAACTGAACATCCAACATAGGAAACACAATTAGTTTCTTTAAGGGAATGAGTAAACAAATAAGATATGTTAAAATTTTACTCTCCTTACTTCAAAAAGGGCTCAATTTCTGGACAATTCAGCATGAGATACAAAGTTGTTGATTTGCGCTCCATAGGAGTGAGTCGGCGAGGTATGGTATTTTTAGCCTTACAACCAGATTGATTGAAAATTGATATCGATTGCAAATGAGGCTCATTCACATCGTCCTGATGACGATTTGATCGGTTTCTTGAACAACAACTTCATCACGAAAGTAGTATGAACAAAATTGAGAAGTTTCTCTTGCAAGATATGTCTCAACTATAGAGTCTTCAACCCTATGTTTGTTTTTGGGATCCCTTTTCAATTTTCCAATTGTCCTGTACAATCTTAAGGTTAGATGTTTACTATATTTAAAAAAGATATGTATGAATTTAAATATGTTGCAAATGCTTACCGTTCGAATGGATACATCGACCTAATTTGAACTGGACCGCCTAGCCGACCTTCGTGCACAAGGTGAATGGGAAGATGTTCCATCACATCGAAGAACGCTGGCGGGAAAATCTTCTCTAGCTTGTTGGTGATAACAACAATATTACTTTTCATTCGCGCCAGATTTTCTTCTTTTAATGTGGTGGCACATAAGTCCTTGAAGAACAAACTGATCTTTGCTATTGGTTTCCATATGTTTTCAGGTGAACCAATAAAAACAATTGGAAGTAATTGTTTCATGAAAACATGACAATCATGGTTTTTCATTCCATGCAAGATTTCTTGTGTCATATCAACCCTTTTTCCCAAATTTGAGGTATATCCATCGAGCATTTTCAAACTTTGAACCCACTCACATATTTAACCATTTTTAAGAAACTAAGTCACCTAACAAACCACATTCAAAATAAAAAAAAATCCTCTTTAAAGTCCCTAGACTTAACCATTTTCAAGCAACTAAGTCACCTAATAAACCACATTCAAAACAAAAAAATCCCCTTTAAAGTCCCTACACTTAACCATTTTCAACCAAGTCACCTACAAAACCACATTCAAAATAAATAAATCCCCTTTAAAGTCCCTAGATTTAACCATTTTCAAGTGACTAAGTCACCAAACAAACCACATTCAAAACAAAAAAAATTCCCTTTAAAGTCCGTAAACTTAACCATTTTCAACCAACTAAGTATCAAAACAAAACCACATTCAAAACAAAAAAATTCCCTTAAAAGTCCCTAGACTTAACCATTTTCAAGCAACTAAGTCACCTAACAAACCACATTCAAAACAAAAAAAATCCCTTTAAAGTCCCTACACTTAACCATTTACAAGCAACTAAGTCACTTACCAAACCAAATTCAAAACAAGAAAATCTCCTTTAAAGTCTCTACACTTAACCCTTTTCAACCAACTAAGTATCAAAACAAAACCACATTCAAAACACAAAATCCCCTTTAAAGTTCCTACACTTAACCATTTTCAACCAACTAAGTATCAAAACAAAACCACCTTCAAAATAAAAAAAATTCCCTTTAAAATCCCTAGACTTAACCATTTTCAAGCAACTACGTCACCTAACAAACCACAATCAAAACAAAAATATCCCCTTTAAAGTCTCTACACTTAATCATTTTCAAGCAACTAAGTCACTTACCAAACCACATTCAAAACAAAAAAAATCTCCTTTAAAGTCTCTACACTTAACCCTTTTCAACCAACTAAGTATCAAAACAAAACCACATTCAAAACACAAAATGCCCTTTAAAGTTCCTACACTTAAACCATTTTTAACCAACTAAGTATCAAAACAAAACCACATTCAAAACACAAAATCCCCTTTAAAGTCCCTAAACATAACCATTTTTAACCAACTAAGTCACTTACCAAACCACATTCAAAACAAAAAAAATCCCCTTTAAAGTTCCTAGACTTAACCATTTTCAAGCAACTAAGTCACCTAACAAACCACATTCAAAACAAAAAAATTTTCTTTAAAGTCCCTAGACTTAACCATTTTCAAGCAACTAAGTCACCTAACAAACCACATTCAAAACCAAAAAAATTCCTTTTAAAGTCCCTAGACTTAACCATTTTCAAGCAACTAAATCATCTAACAAACCACATTCAAAACAAAAAAAAAAATCCCTTTAAAGTCCCTAAACTTAACCATTTTCAACCAACTAGTCACTTGCCAAACCACATTCAAAACACAAAATCCCTTTTAAAGTCCCTAGACTTAACCATTTTCAAGAAATTAAGTCATCTATCAAACCACATTCAAAACACAAAATCCCCTTTAAAGTCCCTAGACTTAACCATTTTCAAGCAACTAAGTCACCTAACAAACCACATTCAAAACACAAAATCCCCTTTAAAGTCCCTACACTTAACCAATTTCAAGTGACTAAGTATCAAAATAAAACCAGATTCAAGAAACAAGCAACAACAAGGCCTACAAGATGTCAACAACAATGCTAGTGAATCGCACAAGGCCACACACGACTTTACTAGACTTCAATATGAACAATAACAAGAAGATAACAACAATGCTAGTGAATCGAACAAGGCCACACATGGCCTCACTAGACTTCAATATGAAAAATAACAAGACTTCATTATAACAAATTAGAGAGAAGTCAACTTACCTTTGCTTAGCCTAAATTAAAGTTAAAGAGACAAGCGGTCACCGGAAAATAGGAAAGCAATCCTTTTCCTGAATTCGGATTCTGTCAAACGGTAACATCAAATTTCAAGCAACCCATTAGGCAAGTAGAATTAAAAAATCTTGATCATTACGCAAAATAACAAATATCTTGCCATCCTTATTTTCTCGTATTTTTAGCTTAAAATCACCATAAACAAACCACCAACATACTAAAACTACAATGGAGTATCAATAAAAGTAAACCCTAATTTACTTGGTAAAACACACAAAGAGGGGATCTTGATAAGCTTCACTTGACAAAATATACGCATAGAACAAACTAAAATTATGTAACTAAATGAAATCTTGAACTAACTAAATGGAAATTTCCTAAAATTGAACTAACTAAAATTGAATCTTTACTTTGAACTAACTAAAATTGAATCTTGAACTAACTAAATAGAAATTTCCATTACTTTTTTTACGTTGAACTAACTAAATTTATGTAGTGAAGCATAATAACTAGAACAAATGCTTTAGAACAAATAATTTTTTTACTTTGAGCTAACTAAAATTAGTACCAAAGCATTATATTCTTGAACCTTTAGCAAGTATCTAACAAGAAAAACATAGAATTGAAGTTTTTGAAACTTACTGGAGCTAGGGGCAGCGGGAAACGGCGGCACACGACGGTAGAGTTGAAGTGCGGCTTTGATTTGGAGATTTTTTTTGTGTGTGTGTTGTGTTTTCGAAGTGGGGGGGGGGTTCTGATTTGGGGATTTAAGAAATTAAAGTGGTCGGGTCGGGTCGGGTTGGGCTTTTAACTATTCAAATTTATATTTTAATATTTTATGAAAACCGACCACTTTTGGTCGGTTTTCATAGAATATTAAAAATAAATATTCTAATTAGTTAAAATATAACTTTTTTAATAAATTAGTTTTTAAAAATATTAATCAATTAAGTTAATTAAAATTTTATAAAAATAATCACAAAGTAAAATATAAGTGTTCGATTTAGTTTTTTATAATAGTTATTGTCGAAAAACAATCACATGTGGTCAATTTTAATAAAAACATTAAATCATATAATTAGTTTTGTTATCATCATATTAATGCAATGCGTATATGTACAAATCAGATGGTTATTTTCTCAACACATTAACAGGAGTAGTATATTTCCTTAATAATATAATAATATCAATGAATTTTGCGAATTACGATATTTTATATATATATATATATATATATATATATATATATAAAATATCGTAATTAAAAGCTAATTAACCAAACATTTATCGGAATTTGCAAAATTCATTGATATATTCATAAAACGTGTTAATCAAATAAATTATTGATTATTTCTGCTACGTTAATTTGCGTGTATCTACATTATATTGACACAAAATAGTATATTTATTTCATCACTACACGAAATATGCATATATATAAATATATTCAATTGACTATCAACATTCAAAGACGTACTATATACATTACATAACCAATTTTACTACCCCATAATAATATACAACGTATTTCACAGAAACTCAGTTGAATTATCGGTTGGTTTATCTTATGTCATTAATATACCTTCACTATATAATATATATATATATACCTATACATACACACACATATATATACACATTATCGACTATATCAATACGTACTATATACATCACATACGTACACGAGTATCTTATCTAGTAATATAATGTGACGTATTTCATATACGTACTATATACATCACATACTCGATTTTACTATCCCATAGTATTTCACATATACTTCAAATAAATCATTGGTTGATTTATCTTATGTTATTAATATACCGTCGCTATATAATATGTATATATTATATATATACATATACATACACACACATATACACACTATCGACTATATCAAGTTTAAAATACGTACTATATACATCACATACGTATACAAGTATATTATCCATTAATATAATGCGATGTGTTTCTTATACATACCTAGATTAGTGATCGATTAATTATATTTGATTACCTTAATATATTAGGTTTTGATTATATATATATAATTAGTTGTTACTAAAAATTATTTAATTTTTAATTTTTTTCCTTCAAAAACCGACCACAAGTGGACGGTTTTTTAAAATTATTTTTTTATTTTAATTAAAAAACCGACCACTTGTGGTCGATTTTTATAAGTATTTTTTAATTATTTTTTTTTATAAAAACCGACCACTAGTGGTCGGTTTTTATGAAATAAATTAAAAAAGAGTTTTTAAAAACTGACCACTGGTGGTTGTTTTTTTTTTTTTTAATTTTATTTGTTAAATAAATAATAATAATTATTAAAATTATTGTAATAATTATTTTAATTTTTTAAAATATAAAAGCGACCACTTATGATCATTTTTTTTTAAAAAAAGAAAAAATTAAAAACTGACCACATATTGTGGTCGGTTTTACCGCTTTTTTTAGTAGTGTATCCGGTGTGGGTTGACCGAATGCTGCATCAATCCCGCGCTCCCACCCTCATCATACAGACACGGGTCCAGCAGCGAAATGAAGAGTCCGAACAACTTAAATGATATGACTATTTACCAAAAACTTGAGCATAATTAGTAAGAACTAATGCGCATGCACCTTACAACATAAAGCATACATATACTATGGCCAACTTCACAAAGTCATTAGCAGTAGTACCTTACAACAACAACAAAAAAAACAAGTAAAATCTCACATGTCTGCAAGTGAAGTGTGGAGAGGGTAAAGTGTACGTAAACCTTAACATTACCTCTGGAAGGTAGAGAGGTTGTTATAAGCAGTAGTACATTAAGGGGTTGTTTGGTTTGAAAACAAGTTATGATGGGATAAGTTATACTAGGATTAGTTACGTTGGGATTATTTTTTATTGAGCGTTTGATTTGTTGTATTCAAAGTAATATGCATGGTATAATTTCTAAGAATAAATTAACTGATTACAAAAATACCCTCCATCTTATTTAACTCTTTTTTATATAATTTCTTTTCAAGCTTTAAATATTTATTCTTAAAAATAAAACTTTCATCTTATTTAGGTTAATTTTTTTGTGTGGGCGCATTTTTATGATTATATCGTTTGTATTTTAAAATTAAAACTTTCATCTTATTTAACTTTAATTTTTTTGCGTGTGCCTTTCCATGATTATGCCGTATGTGTTTAAAAAAAATCTTACTACATCTTATTTAGTTTGAAATAAAAACTTCCAACTTAAGTTTGTTAAAGTAAAAGAGGATTTATTGTTTATTTCATTTTATTTAAAAACATATCACTCATATAATATATTAAAATTCATTTTATATATACCATATCAATTTTCGAGTGATTAAAAAATTATTTAATTTAAAATATGTAATTCAACAATGATGTTGATATTTTTATGTGAGACGGGCCAATGAAAGTGGATAATTGGAGATAACGATGGAATAAGAATTTTGAATTTTAGATTTAAATTTTTGATAAATTATTATACATTACTAATAAGTTTTTAATGTAAATATAAAATTTATGTCAAAATTATTAAGTATTTAACTTTTATTAAAATTTATAACTAAAATACTAGTATATATATAGAGAGAGATGTGTGAAATGAAATCACAGATTTTGAGAGTATTTTAGTCATTGTATAATTTTATACCAGTGAAAAATAGTCTTGGGATTGTTATCCCACCAATTAGGTGGATAACTTATTCCGGGACTAATTATTAGTCCCAGGATAAGTTATCCCAAATATTTACAACCAAATGAGTGATTCAAATTTTTATTCCGAGATTATTAATTTTAGTACCGCAAACCAAACGGCCGACTTAAAATAAGAATTTCAATTGAACTTTGAGAATACAGATTTATGGACAAAGGAGAGAAATAAGCAAAGCCAACATGCGGGAATCTACACAAACATCCTTAGATGGTTTAATGGAAGATATAATAAAACATTTTAAATTACAATTTATAGCATATTTTTTATTATATTAAAATTTGAGATTTTATTGATTTATAGAAAAAGAAAATACATCACAATGGCCAAGCAGCCCACATAAATAACAAACAAACAAAAAAAAATAAAAATTATACAAATACACAACTTATGTTATGTATACACAGAATGCTATGTATATGTCGACTATGTTATGTATATTAATAGGAAGAGAGAGTAAGTAATTAAAAAAGTGAGAGAGTGTAATTACTTTCAAAAGGATTGATATTTATGTTATTTATATATATAAAAAAAAAAGTCTTCTACCCATACTTCCTCCGTCCCATTTTATCCGTCTCAAATTTTCTAATTTCATATCCCATTTTACTTGTCCTTTTTTACTTATCAAGACAAGACAAATTCTTTTTTCCATTATACCCTTAGTGTAATTGCTTACTCTTTGTTATTAGCATTCTTGAAAAATGTTGCAAAGAGGAGTATCATTAAGAATATAAATGGTGCTTTGGTATTGGTCATCCATCAATATTGGAACTAATAAAAATACACAATTAAGAGGGGTAAAATGGTAAAGTTACGTTACTAATCATTATTTTTTTAATAGTTATGTCATCCCAATTTAGAACGGATAAAATGAGACGGAGGGAGTATAAAATAGACTACCATGTCCAAATTCATCTTCAGACATCTCATTTCCAAACCCTTCCACAATTGAAATATGTTGTCTCCACACTTCAATCGCCACGTCCTCATTCTTGCTTTCTGCACCATTAAATTGCAACTTTTAGCAATTTTTTTATATAAAAAAAGGAAAAACAATATTTTTATTTTAATAAAAAAAATAAAATACAAATTATATATAAGGAAAAAAAAATTCATATCTATTTAATAAAAAAAATAAAATACAAATTATATATAAGGAAAAAAAATTCATATCTATTTTAAAAAAATAACAATTATTATCAAGATATCAATCATCTTATTTATTTTTTCTGAAACGATTTTCTCATTCTTTAACTATACTGTTTTCTCCTTCTTCATTTGCAAGCATACGATTCTTTTTTAATTCTTCATTATCAAACATAAAAAAAAAAATTCTTTATCAAGTTTTTCTTTTAAATTGATTCGGCCTAATTGTAAGTTCTTTTTCGCCGTTTTCTTCATCACGATTCTTTTTCACGGTTATTTTTCATCACGATTCATCACCATTTTCTTCTACATCACGGTTCTTTTTTTTTAAAAAAAAAAAAAACGATGTCAATAAATATTATATGTTAATAATTTATTTTTAATCCGTCAAAATAGCATACAATCTAATATTTATGCATTATTTTAAATGATTAAGTTGAAATCAATTTATATATAACAAAGTCGTAATGATTTCAATTTTTAGGGTCTCAATTTATGAAAATTGGTATATAAGATTCTACATACAAACAGAGGCGGAGCCAACTCTCTTTAGGGGGTTCATCCGAACCCCCTTCGATGGAAAAATATACTATTTATACATGATTAAAATTATTTTTTATGTGGTTATAGTAGGTGTTGAACCCTCTTCAACTTAGTTTTCTTTGAATATTGAACCCCCTTACTTGAAATCTTGGCTCCGCCTTTACAACAAATGATTTATTCTTATAATTGGTTTTAGTGTATGGAAATTTTTAATTTGTGAAAATGTATACAATTTAGTATTCATGTATTATTTTAAACGATTAAGTTAAAATCAATTTATATATAACAAAACCACATTTTAAATGATTTTCAATTTTGGGGGTCTCAATTTATGAAGTTGGTATATAAGATTCTACATACAAATAATGTATTCAACTGTGTTTTTAGTGTGTGAAAATGGTACATAATGCGATATCCATAAATTAATTTAATAAATTTCATTGAAGTCATCAGTTTATTCATTTCATACTTAAGTAATTTTTTTATTTTTTTTGAGTTCTCAATATATGAAATTGATATTAAAATTGGTATTGATGAAGTTTTGTATATGTTACATTTGTATGAAATGAGTTTTATGAACCTGAACAATTGCTAAGAAAAATGGTGTTATATATTACATAATCTTTTTAATGTATGTAATGGATATTGAATGAAAAACTCCGTAGATATTGAAAATAAACTAATTAATAGTTATTTGATATCAACCCCAAAAGCTAGAATCGTTTAAGAGATATTAAAGTTGATATAGAACGACAGAACGAATACCCCAAAACAAGATATTTGTTATGAGATGAATAAAAAAAAGAAGTATAATTAAGAAGAAATGTATGATATTGACAAAAAAATATTGTTTCAATAAAGTTATTGCAAAAAATGTGAGAATTTTTTGAAAGGTAAAAAGTATAACAAATGAAGATAAAATATTGATCATATTTTACTTCTACCATAATTATCAACATAATTATTTAGGAGAAATTGAATAGTAAACCCTACAAAAAAGGAGTTAGTTGTACTTAAAACTTTTTATCGATTTTTACTAAAATAAATAAATAAATTATTTTTTTAATAGTTGCTACAACTTGTAATTAAAACCTTAATAAAATCATTATCTAAAAGTGTTATTATAACTTTCAATTAAAATCCTAATAAAATAATTATCTAAAGTTTTGATATAACTTGCAATAAATGATCTAATAAATGCAAATGAGATAATTTAACCATGATTTGCTAACTAAATAGATAGTGGAATCGCGAACTAGATGATGTTTTCCTTTTGAACTACTATCCGAAAGAATAAGCAAAGGCAATAACCAGGACAACTTTGTGATCCTAATTCAAATGTGAGAGGGGAAAATTGAATTAGCAAAATCTTAGTAGAGTTAAAATACGTAATCCTAGTTCAAAAGTGAAAAGGGTTTACGTACTCTCTTTTAAATCCTATAAATAAACATCCAAATATGACATAATAGCAAAATCCTAGTAGATTTAATTTCTTGTCTTCCATCGATAATAATTAGATAATGGGTATTAAAAATTACAAGGCTGTGCTCATCCTCACACGACCGCATTTGCTAATATCATAACTTAATTAATCTTTAGTCATTTAATTGCAAAAATATAAAATAATGAAATATGTAAAACATAACTAAGACAATGTAGTATGTAGCATCTGATGTAATGATATAAATTCCGTCACTAAATTTAAGAATAAAAAACTAACAACATCACGAAAATATTAATGTACATTAAAACAAATATGTAATAACAGGAACATGCAATCATTTAACTTTTTTCCATTGTTAACTTTCAAAATTAAATATTTATATTATTTAGGACATGCACATTTTTTGTATTTCATATTTTATTATAATTTATTTATTTTATACAACTATATGTATATATTAAATTTTGAACTCTCTTAATGAAATTCTTATGTATAAAGATAAAAATATCTTATAATAAAAGGGACTATGTGGCTCAAATTCTCCAAAATTGATGTCATACTCGTGTTGAATTCTCAAAAAATATTATGGTTGTTGTCAAGTGAATAGAGACATTAGCCTTTTTTTAAAAAAAAAAATCTTATGTATAAAGATAAAAATGTCTTGTAAAAGGGACTATGTGGCTCAAACTCTCTAAAATTGATGTCATACTGGCGTAGAATCCTCTAAAAATATATTAATATTGAAGGATTCAATACACGCTCGTCAATATTTTTGAAAAATTCAAACATCATAAAAAAGAACATACAAGAATAATTTTGTAATCCGCACACAAGCAAGCTAGAATAGTTTTGGGGATTGGAAAACATCTTCTCTTTTCTTTTTAACTATTAATTAATTATGTTATATCAACTTACCTTGAATATTAATATTTTTAGCGAACCTATTTCAATTTAGCCAAAAAAAAATAAAAAATGTATATTTATATAGTTACTCCTTTGCTAGAAAAAAAAAAAAAAAAAGAAACTGCATACCTATTAATATGAAGATGAAATCTGCAATCCTTTATGACAAAATCTCCATAATCTTCAGTAGTATAATCTATCTTGACAAGCACGGGGATGCAAAAATATGTTTATCTAACGATTTACTATCAAAGCTTAAATATGATTCTTTGTTAATTTTCTCCAAAAGATAGATAGATTTGATGAAGTACACCCATAAATACACTGCAACATAAATAAAAATCACGTCAGTAGAAAATAAACACTTTTCAATAAATCTAAATGACATTCATATTAAAAGAAAAAAAAATTAATTCATCTTAGCAAATCCTACACCCTCTGCCTAAAAATTGAAATCGAAACAAATACATGAATAAATTTATAAAATATATTAGGTATACGTATTGAAATAGGGAAGGAAAACAAACTAACTAATCTAACAACCTAAACCCTCTATCTACACGTAAATATATATTGAAAAAAAAATAGGGAAGGAAAATAATTTGCTTTAGCCTATAAAAAACATCACAAAGTTATACATCTAAACAAATTCTATATTTAATCACTTTTACATGTAAAATTAGGATTCTGCAATTTAAAATCACTTTATTTGAGCAATAGATACATTCTGCAATTAATTGTTATTCTCCAATTCACTATTAATTAATTACGTTTGTCTGCAATTATATTATATTATTAAATATGAATAAATCATATTTTAACTTGTCATATATTTAGAAATTTTACTTCTCATATATTTAGGAAGAAAATTGAGAAATATGTGAACCGGTCTAAGAGAAAATTGGACATTAAAAAAATTTATAATTACGTCATATAGTTTAAATAGGGAAAATAATTTATATAAGGTAAATTTTAATGAAAATTTCATAAATATTAGGATTTCCTACCTAATTCAATAAGGAAATTAATAAAATTTTAATAACTTTTAAAATTCTAAATATTAAATTTCCTTGTTGAAAACCTTAATTCCCAGAGTGGAATTGCAACAATTACGTTGCTCAAGTCTTCCATATATAGTATATGGAATGGTTTATGCAATTCCAATTTTAACGTGAGTTTCTATATGAAATTATCAAAAAATCATTACTAATTTATTTATATAATTAATACAAAATATAATCAAGTGACTCTTTCTTTTATATTTTACCATATATTCTTCTCTTACCATTTATTTAAGGACTCTATAATTTTGAAATATATTTTCTCTTATCATATAATTTAGGATTTCTTAATTAAATATTATAAAAATAATAATATAATACTTTAAGAAAAATAGGTGAAAAGACAATTTTGTCTATTGTAAAGTATTTTAATGAAGGACAAAAAGTTCAAATCACTTTTCTAAGGGTCTTCACACTTTTAATATATTATAGATTATAGATATAGATTATTTTCATTAAAAATAATTATATATATAGTATAATATATATAATTTTTTGAAATTACACTGATCACACGTAGTTGATAACCAGTATAATAATAATAAAAATCAATCATTCTTAAATTTTGTGAAAAAATTATATTAAAAAATATATCAAATAAAATAAATAAATTATGTTAAACATAATCCTTATCTTTTACTTATGTTTCAATATATAAAATAAATATTTTCCTTCGTATATACGTTAAATGACATTAAACATGCATAATCTTTATATAATGAATATGTGTGTGTGTGTGTGTCTCTCTCTCTCTCTCTCTCTCTCTCTCTCTCTATATATATATATATATATATATATATATATCATACCGTTGAGATAATGATATTATGTTACTATTCTAGTCATAATAATGTAATATATAACCGATAATTTATCAGAATATAATGAACGTTCTATTATAAGATAATATACTTGTGGATGTGATATATATATATGCATTCAATAGTTCATATATATATATATATATATATATATATATATATATATTTTACTTTTCTCTGTAAATGTTTTCTATTACTTGTGGGTGTCGTATTTATGTTATGCCATCTTGTTCCATGCTTTACTATGTATTTGTGTTGTATTCTGTGTCTCGAGCCAGGAGTCTATCAGAAACAACCTTTCTACTTCTTTAGAGGTAGAGGTATGGACTGCGTACATCTTACCCTCCCCAGACCTCACTATACGGGAATACACTGGGTTTGTTGTTGTTGTTGTTGTTGATATATATATATATATATATATATATATATATCATGTAGTGATCGATTGATGAACGATGTAGTCAAAACCTAGTATATTAAGCTAGTCAAATATAATTAATCGATCACTCATCTGAGTATGTATAATAAACACATCGCATTATATTATTGGATAATATACTTGTGTACGCATGTGATATATATAGTACGTATTTAGAATTTGATATAGTCGATAGTGTGTATATGTGTGTGTGTATATATATATATATAGTATATACATATTATACAGTGAAGGTATATTAATGACATAAGATAATGTAGTCTATAATTCATCTGAATATTTGTGAAATACGTTGTGTATTATTATGGGGTAGTAAAATCGTGTATGTGATGTTTATAGTACGTATGTGAAAGCTGATAGATAATTGAATATATGTATATAGACGTATATCTCGTGTAGTGACGTATGTAGTAATCGAAAGCTAGATAACTGAATCTATATATCAAAATAGTTTGAATGATACGTTGATATATAAAATACTATTGAGGAAGTAGATATACTATTTTGGGTCAATGTAGACACGCATATGTTGCTGAAGTTGTAATAACGTAAGAGTAGTATTACGAGGTATATATATATATATATATATATATATATATATATGACGTAGGTAGTAATCAAAAGCTAGATAACTGAATCTATATATCAAAATAGTTTGAATGATACATTGATATATAAAATACTATTGAGGAAGTAGATATACGATTTTGGGTCAATGTCGACACGCGTATGTTGTTGAAGTTGTAATAACGTAAGAGTAGTATTACGAGGTGTGTGTGTGTGTGTGTGTGTGTGTGTATATATATATATTGTATTTAAAAGCTAATTAACCCAAAATTTATCGTAATTTGCAAAATTCATTGATATTATTATACGATTGAGGAAATATACTACTCGTGTTAATGTGATGATAAAATAACTACTTATTTGATTTATATATATACGAATTGTATTAAATTAATTGGAGGTTGTCTCGGTCCCATACACAGTGTATGTACTATGTATTTATATATATATATATGAATTGTATTAAATTAATTGAATGTTGTTATAAATATTATAGAGTTTATTAAAATTTTAATTAGTTAAAAAATAATTTTAATTTATTAACTTATTTTTGTAATTTATTAATTGTAATTTGTTAAAGTTTAATTTCAAAAATATATATTTTTAAATATTATGAAAACCGACCACAAGTGGTCGATTTTTAAAAATATTCTCAGAAAACCGACCACATGTGGTCGGTAATCTGTAATTATTTTTGAAAACCGACCACGTGTGGTCGGTTTTCGTAATATTTTAAAAAAAATATTTTTGAGTAAACCGACCCGACCTGTAATACATAATAATAACATAAAAACACACCGAAAATCCCCCATTTCACTCGTCCAAAACAGCAACAACACTTCAAAACCCTCCAAATCTCACACTTTAACATTAAACCCTCCAATCTCCATTGTTCTTTCTCTTTCAAGGAAGTTTCTACTCAACTTCTTGGATTCTTTTTTGGCTTTAATCAAATTTTCAAGGAACTATTCCATCCTAACTTTCAATTTTGGGTAAGGTAACAATTAACTACAACTCATTAACTAAATTTAGCTTATTTTAGTATCCACAAACTCATTTTTTAATATCTAGAATTGTTAAAGGTCTGCAAACACATATCTTAGTGTTAATTTCGTCAATTGGTTGTGGTTTGAGTTCTAGGATTTGGATATTTATTTTATTTAGCTAGATTTTAGCTAATTTTTGGAATTTGAGATTGAATTGGCTAATTTTAGGCTTGTTCCTACATTAATTTGATTTTGAATTACCTAAATTTTGGTTAGTCTTGACACTTATTTCTCCATTTTACTCATTAATTGTTTAGATTTTTTTGCAAAAAATCATATTCCTGTTCCTTTACTAAATTATTGTAATAATTTAAGCGAAATATTATTCTTTGTAATAGTTTTACTATTTGTCAGATTCCGAATCTGATATAAGATTGCTTTGCTATTTTTTTTTGGTGACCGCTTATCTCTTTCACTTTATTTAAGCCAAGCGAAGGTAAGTTGTTATGTTCTTGTTATTGTTCATATTGAAGTCTAGTGAAGCCGTGTGGCCTTGTTCGATTCACTAGCATTGTTGTTATATTCTTGTTATTATTCATATTGAAGTCTAGTGAAGCCGTGTGTGGCCTTGTTCTATTCACTAGCATTGTTGTTGATATCTTGTTGGTCTTGTTGTTGCTTGTTTTGAATGTGGTTTGGTTTTTGACTTAGTTACTTGAAAACGGTTAAGTGTAGGAACTTTAAAGGAGATTTTTTGCTTTGAATGTGGTTTGGTTGGTGACTTAGTCACTTGAAAATGGTTAAGTGTAGGAACTATAAAATGGGATTTTTTTGTTTTGAATGTAGTTTGGTTGGTGACTTAGTCACTTGAAAATGGTTAAGTGTAGGGACT
>NC_061117.1:7698362-7760460 GCF_002878395.1 Capsicum annuum
TCTTGTAATAATCTTGGTCTCACTATCTATCCTTTACTTTTGTTGTTGTTATCTTGTGTAGTGGACTATTTTGGGTCATTTATTGAATCCGAAACTTGTGTTATTGTTGTTGATATTGTTCATCACGTTTTATAGCTGTTTTGGTGTTGAAATACACCCTTGTATCTTGTATTCTTGTTGGTAGCGAATCCGAGTGTGGTCTCCATCTTGGTCCTCGAATCCTTAAGATTAGTGGACTGATTTGGAGTGTGTTTTGTGCCTTCCTTTGTCTTTCTCGTATCACTAATGTTAGTCCCCTCGCAGTTGCGAACTTTGGTTAATCGTGTCTGATACCAGCCCCTCGCAGTTGCAAAGTTCAATCCTCCATATCTGATATTAGCCCCCCGTAGTTATGCATTCAGTCAATCGTGTCTGATATCAGCCCCTTCGCGGTTGCTAACTTCAGTCTGTCATGTCTGATATCAGCCCTTTCGCAGTTTGTAAAGTTAAAAAAGTTGCAAACTTAAACATCTTGGTGGAAACTATTTTCATGGGGAAATACCAGAAGTTTATTCTCATATTGGAAGTTTAAAGTGGTTGGGCATTAAAGTAAATTCACTTAATTGGCCAAATTTTGAAGAACTTAGATTGGGTTATTATAATAGTTATGTAGGGGTATTCCATCTGGGTTTGGTTATATTAGTAACCTAAAGTTTTGAACTCACAATTCTTACAAATCTAGAATCTTGAATTCATAAAATTTAAATCTTGGATTCGTTTCTGATTTACAGGTCGTATACCTTTTGAATTTTCTGGTTTAGATAGTCTGATGGCAGGGCCGGCCTAAGGGTAAGGCAAATGAAGCCTTTGCGTTAGGCCCCAACTTTACTAAAATTTCTCTGAGTCATCTTTTCTAATCGAGAAATCACCGAAAGCAAGTGACACAATGTTAAAAACACGGTGGACAATAAACTCGTATTTCTACCTTTCTACACTTCTTTTGTCTACCACAAAGTTAACAAATATAATGTGCGTGCTCTTTAGGCCAAATATATGGCGGTTCTTTTGCATCTAAGTGAAATCCCGATAAGTACAGTCAACCCCATATACAAGGATTAAGGATTAAAGTACTCAGAAAAGGGTAATCTACAAAGAAAAAAACAGCTAAAAATGCTAGACAAACCTGCAGTTAGCAGCAGTGGCAGAAAGTCCACAAGTAGTAAATCCTTCACAAGACTGTAAAACCAAGACTCTGAAATTCTTAAACGACTTAGATTTTTTCCTAATTAAGGCCCTCTTAGATTCTCAGAAGTATTATTAATCTATAATACGTTATATTATTTGTAAGTTATATATACAATAAATTGCTAGAGAGCAGAGAAAGGCATACACGTCATTCAATACACAAAACATTTATTGAATACGTTAAAATCTTACATAAACTTGATATATCGTCAAAGTTCATAAACTATAAAAGTGTCGAGCGTAGCTTGAATACCTGAAGTTCTGAAATCAAATCTTTCTTTATTTGTAACTGTTTAGAAACGATTATTTCTTCTTCTGTAATTCCTTTGACGTCGCTGTTTCTTTCCCTTTGCATGATAATTTTCTGTTCTAGTTCCTCAATGATTCTTGCAAGTCATTTCGGATTTCCAGTTGACATCATGAAATATAGTATGGATAATCCAATACACAGTCCACTGCAATAGCCCCTGATTCTGTATTATTTATCTCTGACACACTATCATTGGCACTATTGATTTCCAATCTTAGTATCTCATAGTGATTTAGTTTCTATTTAGGAGAAGATCACAATTCTTTGTTAGTTGATTTTTTCCTTATTTAGTTTGTATTGTCTTGTATATATACACATACATATCAATGAAATCAATGAAAGCTTTCATACTCTACTCACCTTTATATGGTATCAGAAGCCTCGGTATACTCTAATGAGTAAGATTTTTTTTCTCTCCCACCCACCCTCCACAAATGGCAGACACTCCTCGATTTGTTAATGCTGAAATCAACGTCAGCCCGATGGTTTTTCAATTTAACCCTGCGTCCCAATTGCCCATTAAATTACTTGGCAGCCACAATTTTGCAATGTGGAAGGCGCAATTCTCCATGCTTATGCATGGTCCTAATCTTTATGGTCATCTTGATGGGTCTATACCATCCCTATCATGCACTATCACAACTGGCATGATCCCTACTGCCAATCCTGTGTTTACTCTTTGGTTTCGACAAGGCCAACTCATTCAAAACGCACTTATGGCATCTGTTGATCCAACAATTGCCACAACTGTTGTAGCGGCTACCTCAGCAAAGACAGCCTGGGAAGCACTGCACATCACCTATGCGAACAAGTCCCAAACCAGAATTATCAGTTTGCGTGATCGACTTATGAGTCTGACCAAAAAATCCCAGCCAGTCACCGAATATTTATAAACTATTCGATCTATTTCTGACGAACTTTCTACTGCTAGTGCTCCGGTCTCCAAGTCTGAACTTATTGTCAAGATCCTCAGTGGTTTAGGTCTAAAGTTTCATGAGATTTCTGCTGCAATCCATGCTCGTGACTCCACTATTACTTATGAAGAACTCTACGAAAAGCTTCTGGATCATGAGTTTTTCCTTCAACATGAAGAGTAAAAAAAAGTTCCCAATCAGAATACTGCTGCTGCTGCCTTCAATAAGTCTTGTATTCCAAACAATCGTACCAATCATCGCCCCAACACTAACAATGGCAACAACCAATAGTGGTGGTCCAACAATCACTTTACTTTACCCAATCCACGGCAATCTTCGACCACCAACAACTCTTCTGATGGTGTTCGCCGTCAGTTGTGCAACAAACCAGGTCATGTTGCAAGTGTTTGATGATTGAAATCTCACAATCACTTTGAGGTGAAAGCCAATTATGTTTCAGGATTACAGGAATCATAAAATCCTTGGATTCTCAATTCTGGCGCATCTTATCACATCACTGCCGAACCTCAAAATTTGCAGCCATACAATGGGATGGAGCAGGTCTCCATGGGTGATGGTAAATATATACCAATAACCCACACTGGTTCAACTCAATTAAATGCATCAAATAAATCTTTCAAACTTTCTAACACTCTCTGTGCTCCTAGCATTAAATGTAATTTATCTCCGTCTCTAAATTTTGTCAAGATAACCTAACCTCTATTGAATTCTTTCCCTTTTATTCTTTTGAGAAGGACTTGAAAATGCGGACTTTGTTGGTGCACGGTCAGAATAAGGACGGTCTCTATGAATGGCCAAATTTACCCTCCATGTCTTCTCCTCAAGTGTATTTGACCTCCACTAGCACATCTACTTCTACCTGGCATAGTCGGTTGGGTTATCCGAATGCAAGAGTGTTAATTTTTTTTTTTGAATAAATTGTCACTACCTTGCTCGAGAGAAAAAAAATTTATTTTGTAATTCTTGTTCCTCAAATAAAGCTCATCACCATCCTTTTAAACATTTTAGTTTGTCAAGTACCAAACCATTTCAAACAATATTTAGTGATTTATGGGGTCCTTCTCTAGTTCAATCGATTGACCAAAAATTATATTGTTGTATTTTTGTGGATCAGTATACCCGATACACCTGACTTTACACATTAAAGAATAAAAGTGAGGTTACAGACCTTTCCAAGAACTTTCAAGCATTAATTGAACGTCGTTTTAATACGAAAGTTCTTACTATCTATACAGATAGTGGTGACGAATATAAAAGTCTTGATCCATACCTAAGATCTTAGGGTATTGAACATTTTTTATCTCCTCCATACCCTCAAAGGAAAGATGTCATAGACATATTATTGAGACGGCTCGCACCTTACTTCATGAAGCTTCACTTTCATCAACTCTTTGGTCTTTTGCTTGTCAACATGCAGTTTATCTGATAAATCGCTTTCCAACCTCACTTTTACAAAATAAATCACCTTTTCAAATGTTGTTTGGTCATAATCCGAATTTCAATTCCTTAAAAATTTTTGGGTGTCTCTGTTATACCTGGGTTAAATCTTATTCAAAAAATAAATTAGAGCCACGATCAATACCATGTGTATATTTAGGATTTTCTTTAGTTCAACATTTTCACCAATGTTTTGATCCAAAATCTTCTAAAATATATTTATCTCGTGATTTGAATTTTTTTGAAAATAATTTTCTTTTTCAAAATATTTTTTTAAATATTTCTTCAACTTACAAAGAACTTGCTTGGAAAAATCCAACTGACACTACCCCAACAACATCCCCTAGTTTTTCTTCTCCCACAAGCAGTGAATTACTCAGGCCTATACTTATCCCAAGTTCAGATAGCAGCAACGCTTTCAAAGACACTGTCTCCTCTGTCTGCGCTCCAACAAAATCTGCAAGTTTAGGTAACTCTTCTCCTCCTTCTCCTACAAATTTTGTTGTTCCTACTAATTTTTGTGACACTCACTCTTATCCCCCATTACCTCAATCATCAGCTTTTTCAATTGTATACAGTCACAGAAACAAAACAACATCATCTACTAGATAAAATGTTGCTGCCCGTCCCTCTACCTCACTTCCGCTACAACCTCCCCCCGACCTTGCTCAAGCCACAGAACCTCAACAACCTTCTCTTCCTACTCTAGATCGTGTTGTGACCCGTTCACAGCACAAAATTTACAAACCAAAAGCCATTCTTGACTTCATGGCTCACTTATCCCCCTTCATCACCCCGACCAACTTCAAACAAGCAAACAAATACTCAGAGTGGCAAAGAGCAATGAAAAATGAATGTGATGCATTATTGAATAATAATACATGGGATTTGGTACCACATGACCCCACAAAAAATATTGTTTCTTGTAAATGGTTATATAGGTTAAAAAGAAAAGCTGATGGGACAATTGATCGCTACAAGGCTTGACTTATTGCAAAGGGGTTTATACAACATCCTGGAGTTGACTATCATGCCACATTTAGTCTGGTCATCAAACCAACTACTGTACGTTTGGTTCTCTCTATTGCTGTCCAACGGAATTGGCCCCTATGCCAGCTTGATGTTAACAACGCGTTCTTGCAAGGTCGTCTAGAAGAAGAAGTGTAAATGGTCCAATCTCCAAGTTTTGTAGACGAGCAGTTTCCCTCCCACATATGTCGTCTAAAGAAAGCAATATATGGCCTTAAGACATCCCCTCGGGCATGGTACAATAAACTTAAGACATTTCTTCTTTATCTGGAATTTGTCAAGTAAGAATCTGATGCCTCATTCTTTATTCACAAAGTGTCAAACAATATTTTGTACGCACTGGTTTATGTAGACGATATCAGTAGCACAGGGAATCACAACTCAGAGGTAAATTGGGTTATTTCTCGTCTTGCTGGGCATTTTTCCATTAGGGATCTTGGGAATCTAATCTTTTTTCTTGGAGTGGAGATGCTTCGAACTGCCAAAGGAATCACTTTATCATAGTCCAACTACATCAATAAAATCTTCTCTGATGAAAATATGAAGGACTGTAATTCATCAAAAACCCCAATGAGTGCCACTGAGTGCCTCAACTATATGATGAAGCTGAACCAACTGATGCCACTCACTATAGGAGAGTTCATGGAAAACTACAGTACTTGTCTTTTAGACATTAGCTTTTCTGTGAATAAATTGTTTCAATTTATTCACTCTCCATCTGAAGTGCATTGGAAAGCACTCAAACGAGTACTCAAGTATCTCCAAGGAACACTTCAGTTCGCTCTTCATATTCAAAGAGGTAATGATTTTAACCTGCACATGTACTATGATGCAGATTGGGCTGGAGATGTGAGTGATCGAGCTTCCACTACTGGTTACATATTAGTTTTTAAACAAAATCCCGTGAGCTGGTCTTCTAGGAAAAAAAGAACAATTGGTCACTCATCAACTAAAGCAGAGTATTGTGCTGTTGCAAGTGCGCTGGCTGAAACTAACTGGGTGACAAATCTGCTAAAAGAATTACATGTTTAACTTTCTCAAAGACCAACCATTTACTGTGACAATGTTGGTGAAACTTATTTGTGTGCAAATCCAGTTTTTCATAGCCGCATAAAGCATATTGCTGTAGACTTTCACTTTGTTCGCAAACAAGTTCAGCAAAATCAAGTTCACATTGTTCATATTTATGTTGCAGAACAAATCAGATACTCTAAGTAAAGCTCTACCAAAGCCAGCATTTGATAAACACCTATTCAATCTAGGCTTTGCTACACATTGCCTATCTTGAGGGGGCGTATTGGTGCATACATCCTATCTTGGAAGATATCTCATGATTTATCTTCCCTATCTCAGTAGATCTTCCATATCTCAGTATCTCATAGTGATTTAGTTTCTATTTAGGAGAAGATCACAATTCTTTATTAGTTGATTCTTTCCTTATTAGGTTGTATTCTCTTGTATATATACACATACATATCAATGAAATCAATGGAAGATTTCATACTCTACTCACCTTTATAGTCACAACCTTTCAAAACTGGGAATCCACATAATCCATCATTACCTTCATATAAATTCTTCTAAAATATAGCAAATTGAGGTCCTTGAGGGATGCATCCTCGAAGATAATTGTGGGAGAGATTTAAGAATGCGAGAGACATAAGAGAAGCAATATGTTGTGGTATATCTCCTGAAATCTGGTTAAATGAAAGGTCCAATAATTCCAGTACAGATAAACTTCCAAGTGATGTTGGTATACGACCTTGCAATCCATTATAAGATAAATTCAGTACTCGAACCGCAATAAGATCTCCCACAACACTTGGAATGTGTCCTTCAAATCTGTTGCTTAGAAGATCAATTACTATGTACAAAGACAAGATTCTCACAACTTTAAGCTCCAATCCCTTTGTTACAACAACTACCGAGTCTTCTTAATATCTAGATCCATCATAAATTGGTACCATCATTGTATGATCAATTGTCCTCATGCCTTTCAAATGTTGAAAAAAACTCTCTGGTAACTCTTTCGAGAAGGCATTGTAAGACAGATCTATGATTTGAAGATCAGGAAACATAATTTCATCCTTGAAGATCTTATGGGTCCATGCAATTTATTCAATCTCAAGCTTTAAACTCTCAGATATGGCAAAGTTCCCAACTACATGGGGAATGTGTCATTTAGGACATAAGCATATGGACAAATAGTTTTGTTATTACAAAATGATATAGACATGTATGGTTCTTAATTTTCTTCTCTAAAGTAGTGGACCATATCAAGCAATTATGATACAACAATAAACCAAGGAAGACATAAACACACTCCCAAAATAGTCTAGAAACTCAATGAGCGGAGGACCCTTTAGGAGACCACTCTCGATTCACTAAATAGAACAAGAAAGAAGAGATTTCAAGGTGTTTATCATATTAAATCAGCCAACCAAACTATTGTAGCAACAATAAGAAGATGAATAACACAATATGATAACAACAAAAAGAGACACGACTTGAGTTTACAAGAAATAAGAACTACACAAAATACAAGATTACAATAAGATAAAGATAGATAGATAGACAAATGAAGATATAATCTTAAGAACCAAAGAACATGTTAAGATATTGGACCCTTAACACTACACACTTCACTCACCTAACACTTACAAAGACACAAGAGAAGGGATCACCTCTCAAGCACCCAAGTTTTCAATCAAATGCAAACACAAGTGAAACCTCACTTGTCTAAGCCCTAGTTTTGGTTTGGGAGCTCTCTCTCTCATAAGAGAAGTTTTCTTCCATATCCTAAAACAACCAAAGAAATAAACCCTACAATGTTCTATTTATACTACATTGCAATAATAGACAAAATGACAAAAGAACCCTTTAGTGACTAGTCTTAAAAATACTCAAAAGTGTCATGATCATGATCATACTTGTATTATCCTCTCCATTTTGAGAGGAATTTGACCACAAATTCATGGGCTCACCTCTATTATAAAGGCACTTCACAATCTCCTTCTTGTGACTATACGTCTTCTACATACTCTTTATTTTACACTTCAGCTTTTTTGCTCTCCATCTTGTGGTTTGCCATCATTCTTAACCGATTCAATGCCCACCTCTTCTCCAATATAGTACAATATACCCTTTCGTAGGATTATATTCCTCCAGTTTGGGCACTCACTAGCCTTGTGCCCCAATCCTTGACACTTGAAGCATTGAAACCCTTTTTGAATTGGAAGTAGAATTCAATTTACCTTCATACCTTGGAGGATATTTTTGGATAGCCTTGGTGGCCTCGGGTTAGGAAGCCATGAATGAGTTCTTTTTGAGCTCCCTCTCAATCTCTAAAACCGCATGCCATCTATGGTGTCAATTTGTGAAGCGTTATACGAGTGGAGATGTCCTTCTTTAACCCAACCTTGAAGTGCACAATGTCATGACTTACTTGCTTGCCTTGATGGTCAAGTTTCAACATCAATTGTTGAAATTCATCATAGTAAGCCATGACACTCTTTGTAACGCCCCAAATTTGGTACCCGAAAGCTACACGGTGCTCATAACCCTGAAGGACCACAAGCTAACCCATGACTGATATCTGTACCTGAACACTGCATAATATACTATATAAATGCAGAAATAAAGCCTGTAAGGTTTAAAACTGAGACATAATATCTGTTAAAATATAGCATCTGGATGGGGTATGAAATACCAAAATAACTAGAACAATTGTCTGAACATGCTAGTCTGAAAGACTCTAAACTGTCTGAATAAGGAGTTGATAGGACATGTCCCCAACTAACTCTAACTACTGAAATAAATTAATTAATGAGATAATAAAGTAATGGTCATGTCCTTGAAGGATGAGGACTTATTACTAACTCTGACTACTGAGACTGGAATGCTATTAATGCTCTGGAGCTCATGCTTCTGAACCTATGGTATAAAACACCATAGCGCAAATGTGTCAGTACGTTTGAATATACTAGTATGCATGTGAGGTAGGATGAATGCAAAAGGGTTCACATACATGAACTATACTAACTGACTGTATAACATGAATATGGGAATACATGCATGAATACATAATAACTGTAACTGAGTTCATGATAACATGATTACTGTGTCTGGGTACTGATAACATGAGATACTGATATATGTATAACTGAAATAACTGATACTAAGCGACTGTATCTGACAGTCTAGGTTTTGATGAAACTAGCTAAGTTCCATACTGTTCTGAATTGACTGTATCTGGCAATCCTGAATCCTGTAGAACTATATGAGTTCTACTACTGATACTGAATGACTATATCTGACAGTCGTGATTCTGTACTAAAACTGTGAGAAATAGTCATCTAACTGACATGCCCCAAATAATGCATTATAGCTGAGTTGGGGTCCAATCTGTAACCCCAATTAGAAGGGTGTCAATACCGCACCACTGGTAAGGACACGCTGTGGGTGAACCTCATCTGACAGTGTCCCCAAAAGAGAATGGTGGGACCCTTATCTAAAAGTATTTATTCACCTCATCAACCCTTATCTGACAGTGTTGATGTCTCAACCTATGCTGGCTATATAGTTCTGGAATGCAAGGATGACTTCCAAGAATCACACCCCCATCTGACAGTGTGAGTCCCTATCCTTGGGTTCACTCAGTGCTAATTCCTACTCCCATCTGAATAGACACTGAACATGATTACTGAACTGAACTAGACTGAATTAACTAAGTTTCATTGACTAATGGAATACTACTGAGATTACTGTATTTCTGAGATTTCTGAGATTTCTGAGATTACTGAGTTTACTAAGTTTTTTTGAGTCATATGACTCACTGAATTTCTATGAAATGGCTCGACTGAGTATCTTGAAAACATGACACTGGCTCTAGGCACACAGCTAATTGTCGGGTATAAGTACCCCAGGACTCGATAGCATGAAACTGACAAAGCATGACTTTCTTGAATACATGACCAACATCGACAATCCATAATATAACAAGATGGGGATTTCATGAAGTATAAGTTCTAAAGCACCACAAGGGCTATACATGTATCCATAAATCATTGACTAAGACCTTTCATCAAACACTTAACATTCATGAACTTGTACATGAATGGGGATTTCATATTTCATACTAGTATGACACTTTTCCTTCACATACGCATTTAATCAAACACATAGGAAGCATGCTTTGGTTATACAATCATCAACACATCTAATAATCATGGATACATCCATCAACGTGTAAATTTAAGGGTTTATCATGATTATTATGTAAATCATCACATCCTAGGGTCAATCATTGGAATATGTAATTTCAAACTTTAATCAAAACCCCACAACGTCATGAACATGAATTTTAATTCTATTTAAATCATGAACATTCATAAATACACAAATCTTATATTTTGAAAAGAGATTCTTGAGCTTCATGGGTGAAAGGGACCCATGAATCAACATATGACATACCTGGGTTGTGAGTTTCTTGAAGTTCTTGGACTTGAAGAGCTTGAATATCTTAGTTTCTTGAAGAAGATTTGGATCTTTTTCTTGGGGATTATCTTTATGAGAAAATCCTAATTTGATGTTCTAGATGGATAATGAACTTATGAGCCTTGGTCTAATATAATTAGGGGTTAAAACGGGTGGGAAAGACCCAAATACCCTTTTAAAAATGACTTTAAAATAACTAAATAAACTATGCAACGGTCCATCACTGGGTCAACGGTCCGTCAGTCCTGATCGTCGCACCTGAGCAGAATAGGGGTTCACTGCCTCTGCTGCGATGGCTTGGGCGACGGTCCGTCGCTAGATCGATGGTCCATCGGCCTGAGACATTTCCCTTAGGCAGAAGATGGTCTCAGTGCCTCTGCTATGACGGCTTGGGAGATGGTCCATCGCTAGCTCGACTCATCGTCGCACCTGGGCAGTTTTGACTGCTTTCTGTAAATGACCATAACTTTCTACCCCGATACCGGATTTGGACGAAATTGGTGTCTTTAGAAAGATAATTCAATTTACCACATGACAAAAATTGAAAATCTTAAAAATTCCACGTATATAAAAGTGGATTCATCTTTCAAAGTAAGTTTCTAATATTCTTGAGACGATTTCAAGCTAAGTAGAAGTACGGGGTATTACACTCTTGTTCCTTTGCCTTAAATTATACAATTTTTCAAGGAGCTAATGCCTATAAGTCTCGGGCAAGTACCTTTGCCACATAAGGTTCTTCAACCGAAACCAAGGAGAAGGTTTTCCCCCAATCACCTCATTCCCGAACCGTTTAGCATACCCTTCGAAGTGAGATATAGCATAACAACTTTTCTTTTCTTCGGTGAGATCATTAAGTTAGAAGATATTGTCACAAGACAACTCCCATGCAAGGTAGGCTTCGGGATCACTATCACCTTTGAAAATAGGAAGGCTCACTTCGATGGAATTGAGACCTACATCTCGGTTTGGGTGGCCATCTCTCACCTCTCGGCCTAACTCCCCATGTATACCCCTCATTATTTATTCCCTCAAGTAAACATCATCATACGGCCCATAACCATCATGTTTTCCTCCCCTACCATATCCCTCAACATGGATAGGTCTATTTGGGTTAATTGGAGCTTATAGTGGCGGGATTGGATTTGGATAGTGAGGTCTTTGGTCAAGTGGAGTTTGGATGGCAAGCCCTTTTTGTTAGACTTGGTGGAGTAGAGGATGAATTGGTTTATCTTGTTCTCGGTTTCGGGATTAAAGATTGGTTTGATTTGTGGCAATTGGTGGATATAGTATTTGGTGCAAGGTCTTGGGAGTATTAGTTGGGGAAATGTTTTGAGGGGTGGAAGGTCGACTCCTTTGGATTTACACACGTTCTAATCTCCCACTCATTGATTCCATATCCGTATCTAATTTCTCAAGACCCACATTCAACCTAGCCACATCTCGGGACATAGTTTCAAGGCGAGCCAAAATGAGATTAATGGCATTATTGTCCATTGTATGAACATTTTAAGCCTTGGGTTCCATTGTGGTGGTACCAAAAATAACCTTTCAAGTTACAGTCCAATGAAGACACCAAATCAATCCACAACGTCACACATAACAATACAATACAAAACCTACAATACAAAACACACGTTAGTTCAAAATAACATCGCTTCACTCTCACACACTTTGTGCTCTCACACTTGATTTCACAAATGTTTGTAAGCTTGATTGTATCCCGTGCTTGAGATGTTAAGAGGTGAACGAATTGTTCACAACGACTCAAAAGAATAAAGGACACAAAGGAACGTTAACTCGAAGGATGGTTTCAAGACTAACTTATAATCTAGGACTAGCTTGTAATAGAATCAACAAGCGAGACTAAAGAGACAACAAAATGAAACTAGAAGATCAAAATTTTGAGCTTAAAATTATCGTGTGAACAGTAATTTGATGATGTGTCACTCTCTAATTGGCCGTGGGTTCAACAAATTTTAATTATCAATTTGATGATTTGGTCATTCTTAATTTGGAATGGATGAAATTGGTTTTGGAGGAAAAGTGTAAGTGTTATAACCTTTTTCAATTTCAATCTTCAAAAAGGTGTGACTTTGACTTGTACAATTCCCACAAAACAAGACCGAGAAATATGGAAAAGTGGTTGAAAAGTTATTGTCAAGTCAAGAGTGATGTGAACTAGTCCTTTCACCAACAAATATTATAACTTGTCTTTCACCTTTTGTAGATCTAAAGTTCACTTTTCTTGCTTTAACAAAAGATTAAAGGATGAAGAACAACAAGAACTCATAACAACCTCCAAGAACAAAAACAAGATCCACACATCCAAGAGCTAATCTGCCACAACAAACCACAAAATTTTGGTCTAGGTCTTTGTTCACAGCACAACTTTAACAAGTTTAAGTTCAAATTTTGACCAAGACTAAACAAGAACACTACAAACTTCTCAGCCAAGAACAAGAAAAAGAACACAACACGGGCAGATTGCACTTTTTCTGGAATTTTCAGTTTTTTTTTCAATAATTTTTTTTCCTAACAAGCAAGCCCAAGATTGATCTTGTAGGAACAAGATGAAGCCATGCTCTGATACCAAATGATACAAGAATAACCCAAGAAAGACACAAACACACTCCCAAAATAGTCCACAAACTCAATGAGCCGAGGACCCTTTAGGAGACCACTCTCGGATTCACTAAATAGAACAAAAAGAAGGGATTTCAAGGTGTTTATCACACCAAATCAGCCGACCAAACTATTGTAGCAACAATATGAAGATGAACAACACAATATGATAACAGCAACAAAAGTCACGGCTTGAGTTTACAAGAAACAAAAACTACACGAGATACAAGATTACAATAAGATAAAGATAGATAGATAGACAAATAAAGATATAAGATTAAGAACCCAAGAACATGTTAAGCTCTTGGACCCTTAACACTACACACTACAATCACTTAACTCTTACAAAGACACAAGAGAAGGGATCACCTCTCAAGCACCCAAGTTTCTAATCAAATGCAAACACAAGTGTAACCTTACATGTCTAAGCCCTAGTTTCGGTTTGGGACCTCTCTCTCTCTCACAAGAGAAGTGTTCTTCAATATCTTAAAACAATCAAAGAAATAAACCCTATAATGTTCTATTTATACTACATTACAATAATAGATAAAATGACAAAAGATCCCTTTAGGGACCAGTCTTCAAAAATACTCAAAAGTGTCATGATCATGATCATACTTGTATCAAATTATCAATCTTAGACCAATAAATTTCTAGACTACATTATTATCTCTAATATGACTAGTGAGAATTCATAAAGCAGACACCGAGAGTTGATTTTTTATGCTGAAACTCAACTATTCAGAAAGTCACTTTTTTTTTGTTTTGTTACAGAAAAATCACTCCGATATTATTTTCATTTCACGTATAAAGTCACTCAACTTTATTTCTGGTTGATCGGGTAAAAGATCAATCCCAAAGTTTATCTCCCTACTAGGAGAAATTCCACGAAGGTCATGTGGAAAGAAATTGGGAAACTCATTAACCACGGGAACATACTGTAAATAGGGGCTTTTAGAGTTAGAATCTTTGACTCAGATCAAATGATACAGACACCCTTTAGATATCAATTTCCGGGTTCTAAGAAAAGAAAAAAAACTTATCCTTAGGTGCTAGTGAACTATCTTCCCATTCTAACTAGTGAACTATCTTCCCATTCTATCACTGGTTCATTAGGAAAATTAAAAGTGACCTTGCTAGTTCTACAGTGTAGGGTAGCATAGCACGAGTGAATTCAATCCATTCTCAAGATACATCAAAATCCACCATATCAAGCTCTATCAGATCTACCACAGTGTCCCGATGAAAGATAGCACAACACAAGCCCTATAAATTCTCCTAGCAATAATGGACTCACCCATCGGGGTAGAAATTGCGAAGGGGTCAAGAATATTTTCGGGACCAAAACCAAAGTTTACGGCCACATAAGTAGTCATATAAAATTGGATGGGACCGGGATCAAGCAATATCTAAACATCACGGAGAAAAGTTGTAACATACACGTGACAACATCTCGAAATGCCTCAAAATCTTGATGAGTAGATAGTGCATACAGACGATTACGACCATTTTCCATCCCTGAAGTAGCATCTTTCGCAGTAGGAGTTGAAGAAGTAGCAACCGGGTCTTCTTATCCCTGAAGTAGCATCCTTCGCAGTAGGAGCTGAAGAAGTAGAACTTGCAAAAACTTCTACATCATCAATATATACTAGAGATAAAGTTGAGTGACTTTATACGTGAAATGAAAACAATATCGAAGTGACTTTTTTTTTGTAACAAAATAAAGAAAAGTGACTTTTTGAATAGTTGAGTTACAGTATGAGAAATCAATTCTCGGCATCTGCTTTATGAATTCTCATTAGTCGTATTAGAGATAATAACTTAGTCTAGAAATTTATTGGTCTAAGATTGATAATTGATGGATATGGTCCACTACTTTAGAGAACAGAATTGAGAACCAGATATGTCTTATCAATTTGTGATATCAAAACTATTTGGCCACATGGTTATGTCCTCTGCTGAATTAAGTGTGCAACACATGGATAAAAACAAATGAAGAACAACCCAAATGTGACTTGAGAATGACGATAATATTTTCTCTCATATGATGTGAACAGCTAAATAGTGAATAAGCGTCTGGAAAAAATGCGTTTCCTGTTGGTCTTTAATGATAATATAAAATCCTATCAACCTGAACTAATTATAAACTCAAAATATGATGATGGTTCTCAACAAAATATTCTATTTTCAGTTTTTCACTCTTTTATATCTCTTTACAATTACGTTTGCTTTAACCGAGGAAGCAACTGCCCTTCTGAAATGGAAAGCAACTTTTAAGAACCGGAATAATTTCTTATTAGCTTTATGGACGTCAAGTTCTAATGCATGTAGTGACTGGTATGGAGTTACATGCTTTAATGGTAGCGTAGCGTAATCAAGTTAAATATTACAAATGCTAGTGTCATTGGTACACTCCATGCTTTTCCATTTTCATTTCTCCCTTTTCTTGAAAATCTTGATCTTAGCAAGAACTTTCTTAATGGTTCTATTCCTGCTTCATTGGGGAATTTGACCAGCTTGTCTTATTTGGTTCTTTATGGAAATCAACTTTCTGGCTCAAAACCTCCGGAAATTGGTTACTTAACGTCTCTTACTAACCTAGATTTGAGCATTAATTCTCTTAATGGTTCTATTCCCGCTTCAATGGGGAATTTGAACAACTTGTCTTATTTGTTTCTTAATGGAAATCAACTTTCTGGCTCAATTCCTCCGGAAATATGTTACTAAGATCTCTTAGTGTCCTAGATTTGGGTAGTAACTCTCTTAACGGTTCTATTCCTGCTTCATTGGGGAATTTGACCAGCTTGTCTTATTTGCAACTTCATGAAAATCAACTTTCTCGCTCAATTCCTCCAGAAATAGGTTACCTAAGGTCTCTTAGTGTCCTAGATTTGGGTAGTAACTCTCTTAACAGTTCTATTCCCGCTTCAATAGGGAATTTGAACAGCTTGTCTTATTTGTTTCTTTATGGAAATCAACTTTCTGACTTAATTCCTTCGGAAATAGGTTACCTAAGGTCTCTTACTAATCTAGATTTGAGCATTAACTCTCTTAATGGCTCGATTCCTCTAGAAATAGGTTACCTGAGGTCTCTTATTGTCCTAAATTTGGGTATGAACTCTCTTAATGGTTCTATTCCTGCTTCATTGGGAATTTGACCAGCTCGTCTGATTTGCATCTTTATGAAAATCAACTTTCCGTCTCAATTCCTCCAGAAATAGGTTACCTAAGGCCTCTTACTTATCTAGATTGAGGAATAACTCTATTAATGGCTCGATTCCTCTAGAAATAGGTTACATGAGGTCTCTTGTTGTCCTATATTTGAGTATTAATTCTCTTAATGGTTATATTCCTGCTTCATTTAAGAACTTGAGAAATTTACGACTTCTGTTTCTCGAAGATAACAATCTCACTGGGGAAATTCCTTCAACTGTGTGCAATTTGACATCACTAAAAGTGTTGTATATGACGAGAAACAACTTGAAGGGAAAAATTCCGCAATGTTTGAGTAATATCAGTCACCTTCAGGTTTTGATGATGTCACATAATAATCTGAGTGGAGAGATCCCTATTTTCAATTTAACATCACTGAATTCTTTATTTGGGCAGAAACAATCTGAAGGGAGAAATTGCACAATGTTTGCGCAATATAAGTGGCCTATATGCACAATAACAATCCTTCTGGGATTCTTCCAACAAATTTTAGCATTGGATGTTCACTTAGAAGTCTCAGCTTGCATGAAAATGAACTAGAGGGTAAAATTCCTCGATCTTTGGCCAATTGCATAGAGTTGCAAGTTCTCGATTTAGGAGATAATCACCTGAATGACACATTTCCCGTGTGGTTGGGAAATTTGCCATATCTGAGAGTTTTAAGATTGAAATCCAATAAATTGCATGGGCCCATAAGATCTTCAGCAGCTGAAATCATGTTTCCTGATCTTCGAATCATAGATCTGTCTTACAATGCCTTCTCGAAAGAGTTACCAGAGTGTCTATTTCAACATTTGAAAGGCATGAGGACAATTGATCAAACAATGATGGTACCAAGTGATGATGGATCTGGATATTATGAAGATTTAGTAGTTGTTGTAACAAAGGGATTGAAGCTTAAAGTTAAGAGAATCTTGTCTTTGTACACAGTAATCGATCTTTCAAGTAACAGCTTTGAAGGACATATTCCAAGTATCATGGGAGATCTTATTGCGATTCGGGTATTGAACTTATCCCATAATGGGTTCAAAGTCTTATACCACCATCACTTGGGAGTATATTGGTACTGGAATCATTGGACCTTTCGTTTAACCAGATTTCAGGAGACATACCACAACAACTTGCTTCTCTTACATTTCTTGAATTCTTAAATCTCTCCCACAATCATCTCCGAGGATGCATTCCTCAAGGACCTCAACTTCATTCCTTTGAGATCAATTCATATCAAGGTAATGATGGATTATGTGGATTCCCAGTTTCGAAAGGTTGTGGAAATGATAGTGTGTTAGAGACAAATAATACAAAATCAGCATTAGACGATCAAGAAAGCAATTCTGAATCTTTCGACGATTTTTGTAAAGGTGCTCTGACGGGCTACGGCTATGGACTATGTATTGGATTATCCATACTATATTTCACGCTATCAACTGGAAATCCGAAATGGCTTGCAAGAATCTCTGAAGAACTAGAAAAAAAAATTATCATGCGAAGGAGAAAGAAACAGCCACGTCAAAGGAATTACAGAAGAAGAAATAATTGCATCTAGACAGTTACTAATAAAGAAAGATTTGACTTCAGAACTTCTGGTATTCATGCTAAGCTCGACGCTTATCTTTTTTAGCTTGTTCTAACTACCTTTGTATCAGTTTTCATGCTTTTGTAACAACTTGTTAGAGCAACTTATGATGCTGGATTTGATTTTTAGTTTCTTTTTGGTTTTATAAGTAAATTTTTTCTTCTTTCTTTCATTAACTTGAGAAAATGTAATATTATGAATTTTGAGGATATATCAAGTTTATGTAAGATTTTAATGTATTCGATAAATGTTTTGTGTATGAAGTCCACCACCAGCTCCTAAAGCTAGCTATTAAGGTAGGGGAGCCTGAGTTTATTAAGTCCAACACCAGCTTCCCATTCAGCCTGAGTTTTGACAGATATATGCAGTATAGTACTATAATGTTTTATATATATAGTATAATTTTTCAACGAAGGTTGTCCAACTTACCACCCTTCGATCTATGTAGCTACGCCACTGCGTGGATTATGAACTTAAGTCCATGAGGGACCATCACTGGTTAGTCACAATGAGAAGAGTCTCTGACTTGTAAATTGTTGCTTCCAGATAAACTTATGAGGAAGCTTTAATTTCAGGTTAAAGGGGCAAATATACCTCTCAACTTTGCGACTTAAGAGTTGTTAAAAAAAGTGGAGCATATATACCCTTGACGTCTAACAAATAAAGCATATCGACCCTTTTCATTAATAGACTAATTATATAGAATCAGCGTTAGACTATCAAGAAAGCAATTTTGAATTTCTTGATGATTTTTGGAAAGCTGCTCTGATGGTCTACGACAGTAGACAAATCGAATCAATTTGAGTATTAGGATCAATTCGAAGAAATTTGGATAATTTGATTTGAATTATACAATTTGAGTCAATTTACTAATTTAGTTTTAGAATATTTCAATTTTACGAATCGAATTTGGTTTTGGGTATTTAGAATTCGAATCGATTAGAAACTTGAATTTTATGCATATATTGACACTATAGAAATGATTTACAGTTACACTGTTTTCTTGTGTTTGTAGCATTGATGCCTACTTGTTTTTTTCTAAGTTTCAATCTACGGCTAGTGAGAAGGCTGCTTGCTGGTTGAAAACAGTCTCTGGCAGAAATGCAAGGTAAGACTGCGTACAATACACCCTTGTGGTTGAGCCCTTCCCGGACCTGCGCATAGCGAGAACTTTAGTGCACCGAGCTGCCCTATACTATTTTTGAGTTTTAAATCATTGTGGTTGAATTTTAATTTCATGTTAAACTTGCAATGCTTAATTTTAAAATTTTGTTGTTTTTGTTTATGTTTGCTCTAAAACTGAAATAAAAATAGTTGCTTGTTGAAACTTCAAATTCGAATAAATCGATCCATAAAATCAAATCAAAACAATAAAAAATGAATCGAATTGGACCTTAAATGAATCGAGTTAGGACAAGGATTTTAACAAATCGAAATTTGAAATTTCACTTCGATAATGGCAAAATTAATCTGAATTGATTCGTGCACAGGCCTAATATCTCTTCAAAGACAGTGGTGTCACATCAAAGCCTTTGTTCTACAGTTTCTTCTTCCGAATACCTATGCTAGTGGGAGGTAGTATGTAAATTAATCGAGGTTTGCACAAACTAATTGGGACACCACTTTATTAAAAAAAATGCACACACTACCACATGAGAGAGTTAAAAATTTCATGACCGAGAGGTAAGAAAATCATGTCAAGATTTTATCAAACAACTTAGAGTAAAGTATCTAGTACCTCTGAACTATTATCAAATTTGTCACGGTACACTCTAACTTCACGGGTGTCCTATTATCCCCAAACTAAATTTTAGCGCATTTTTGTCAACTTTTTTAGCTGACGTGACACTTTCGACGTGGACCTATTTTTATGCAATAAAAGTATCACGTCAGCACAAAAGAGTGACCAAAATACACAAAAATTGGGTCAGGGGGTAATAGGACCCCTATGAACTTGAAGTGTGTTGTAGCAACTTTGACCATAATTTAAGGGTGTTGTGGATGCTTATCTCAACAACTTAATACATTGTTTATAGCATTTGGACAACCATTTATCACTCAAAGAAGACCAAGGATTGATATGCATTACATCACTCTTGGTAGTAAACTTATGTACATAAAAAAAAGGAATCATGTTTCATGTGTGGTGAAACTCCGTAAGGGCTAGTCCAAGATATTGAGATCAAGGATTTCTAAGTGCAGCCAATCTTTTTTCCAGTTCATCGAACCCCGAACTGCCAGTACAAAGACACAACAACAAATTGAGCGAGTTAATGAGATCACAGAGCGTAAGCTTTACATCACAGAGCATGAAAAATGCACGTCATACTAATATGATACAATTATTTACTGGAAGAGAAGAAAAATGAAAAACCACAAACTCAGCGTACTGTATCTGTCAGCGTGCAGTGCACCTCAAGATGTATCATAATTTGCTCGATGATACAGTACTAATTGAAGTGAATTATATTGTTTCTTAAGAATAAAGAAACAAAGTGCAGTTTGCTATCTTAAAGAGTTTATAATATCCGTGTTTTGCCGAAGAATTTGGGAAGGTGATTAGACACGACATGACACAACTTCAGCTGACTGAGAATGTGACCCTATATATGAAGGCATGGAGGTCGAGGATTAGCGTAGAAAGTTGAGAAAATTGAAGGAAATGTGTCTTTTAAATCTTGAATGAAGGATTTGTGACAGTGCTCAACTTAAAGGGTCAAACATAATTTGGAAACTTGATCAAGTTGATTGTGGACTTGATTAATATTTTCAAAACTTTCTAATCTTTTCAAAAATACAAATCGACCCGCACCCCTCTCCTCTCCAGATCAACCGTCCCTCTCCTCTCTCTCGACAGTTTCTCTCAACTTCTCCCAACCAACAGTTTTGCAAATTTCTCTCTTCAATCCCCGGGACCTTAACCTCCGACACAAATAGTTGGGCTTCGAGTTTCTTTTCGACTTTCAATCGTCAATCGACGTGACAACATTATTCTCTGATATCAACAACTTCGAGTTCTTCATCGTCCCTTTTCTTCTTTCATAGGTAAAAAATTATGGCTTTTCAGTTATGAAAAAAATCAAAACTTGAGTCAATTTCTCTTCTAGTGTTGGTCAACAATTTTAATATTTGTTGCTTAAATTTGAAATTTGAAATAGGGATTGAAGAAAATCCTAATTTTTGGTATTTCTTCTCTTCTCTTTCCGAAGTAAAATATATTCTTTTTGTTATAGTAGTTCATATTGTTGAACTGTTAATTTGATTTGTTGGTGTCTACTGAGTTTTTTGAAGTTTGGTTTTTGTTGTTTGTGTTTGTACAAATAAAATAATAATATTGGTGTTTTTAGTCACTGTTGATGTTCTTGGTGTGTGTTGTGTTGGTGTTGCTGAGTTGATTTTTTGTTGTTCTTGAAAAAAATAGTGTATTTGATATTAAATGGTGATATTGTTGTTGTTCTATTAAATAAAATCTTGCTACTATTTTTTTCTACAACAGACGAACCATCTAATACAATAGATGAGCTATCTGATGCAACTGATGAATCATCTGATGCAATAGATGAACCATCTGATACTATAGATGAATAATCTAACAGACCATTCATCTGTTGCTACAGATGACCCTTCTATTGGAAGAAATCTAAATAATATTGACAGTTGATAACAGTTCCAACAGATCACTCATATGTTGCAACAGATGAATGATCTGTTGCACAAACCAATTATCTGTTTCAATAGATTACTTATCTGTTGCAACACGTTAGTTATATGTTACAACAGATAACCCATTTGTTGCAACATATGTGTGATCTGTTGGAACTATTATTTTACTGTGTTGTATATGTTAGATTTATTATTATCCCTTTTTTAACAATGCATTAACCAATTATAATCATTTTTATTTTCCTATTATTTTTAAATAATATGGCTCCCAAAATAAAAGAATTCAAATCAAGTCCAAGTAAAGGAACAAGTGAAGCAGTTAGGCTACATCTACCACTCTATGAGCTTGCTTTACAACCGTTATCTCAATCAGAAGTAGAAGATAATGAACATGGAGATGAGGAATATTTCAAGTAGATGATCCAAATGTTAATAGCCCTTCTACTGAAGAGTTGGTCAAAACCTTCAGCATTGATAGTTATCCTGTGAGAATGCATTGCGATGGTACTATAAATATTTTAACTGTTGATTTCGTGGTTAAGTCAGCCATGGATTTTTTTTTGATGACTTTAGAAAAATACTCCAAGACCAAAAATTGGATGCTTATTTCAGGGACAACTACTTTGGGCAATATCTTGATTTGCCGAAGGACAACGATACTCGTTTCCAAATGAAAATGGTATGTGATCTTTTCAAGCGTAGGTTTATATATGAAAATAAAGATAAGATGGATGAGGTTCAGATAAATTACTGTGGCATGCTTGTTTGTTTTGATTGAAAGGAGTTTGCCATAGTTACTGGACTAAAATGTTATCCTCCTTCTCCTTCTCAATTAATACCTATTCTAACACAAAAAAGCACCCCGCACACCCAAAAAAGGTAAAGGCAAGTCAAATGATGGTGATGTCTTGGTGTCCCTTGTTGGTCCAAGCTGCAAAAAAAAAAAGATAGAAACGTTGAAAGGTAAAAGACTTTCAAAAAGCACAAACAATCATTGTTCTTGGTTTGGTTTGTACATAACATTCTTTGGGCAAGATACATTAGCAACAACACACCACTCGGTTTAATAAAGCTCTCTGAGGATCTTGAGGCATCTAACAACTATCCTTGGAGTTATGAAAGCTTTAAAATTTCTGTCAAATATTTATTGACTCCGTTAGTGTCAAAGACATTCAACTTATGTCTTTCCATGGGGTTTCATGGTAAATATTTTCTTTATTATGATTCATTTTTTTTATTTAATTATGCTTTTGATTTATTGGAGCTATTTTATAGGCTTGGGCATTTGAAGTCATTTCTTATTTGAGACAACAAGTGAACTAGCTGAAAGAAGTTTTATGTCCAAGAATCCTAAGATGGTTGTCAGCCAAAATTGATAGAAATGCAAAATTTCTTGATCTCTTCAACCCTTGAAGGAAGCATTAAGTCTAATTCTAATTAAGTTTTTATTTTAATTAATAATTTTTTAAATGATTTCATCATCATTCTAATATACATTCTGATTTTTTAAGATTGTGCATCCGTGACTTGTTTCGACCAATCGAGAGTTGAAGATGTCATTTTTCTTACTTTAAGTTTTGTGAAAACTTTATGGGATCCTAATAAGGTCATTGGTAGAATAAAAAAAAAGAAATTATTGAGAGCTACAATCATCATAAGAAAAATAATTTTTGAGGGTGGGCTTGTTGTTGCTGATGATGTTAGTGGTGATGGAGTTGTTGGTGGTAGTAGTGGTAGTGGTGCTATTGTTGGGGCTAATGATGCTCATTTTGCAGTTTTTGAAACAACAAACCATTATGATTATGATCATACTAGTTTTACAGATTTTCTCCCTTCTAGCGAATGTTCTGCATGCAAATGTCAACACTGCAAGGCGAAACATGATGGAGTGATTAACGCTATTAAAGAACTATCTGCTTCTGTAAAGGAATTGGCATCTAAGAGGGGTTTCATTCCATCAAAGAGGATTTCATATCCTTACACTCCATTAGAGATTAAGGCGGCTAAGAGGAGAAGGAAAGAAATTTCCAAGGAAGCATCAAGCATCAAAAAAACAAAATTGCAACTCCCCTGTCTTTGTCTTGCACTATTAATGAGCTGAAGAAGGTGAATACATATCATTTGTTCCAAAAAACAAACAGACTACATATCTATTTCAATAGATGACACGTCTGCTGAAAATTATCAAACAAATATATGCATCTGTTGCAATAGCTGACAAACCTATTGCATCAGATGCATTATCTGTTGCAACATATCTCTCATATATTTTAGCAAATCAAATAGGTCTTCGTACTGTTTTTATTTGTACCAATAGATGACCTTTATGCTACAACAGATGAGTCATTTGTTGGGACAAATTAAATCAAGACTTTCTACTGTTTTAGTTTTTCAAAATTGATGAGTCATAGATTGCAACTGATGGGCCATCTGTTGGAAATTATCATACAGGTCTTCCTTCTATTTTAATTTGTCCCAACAGATGATCCATCTGTTCCAACAAATAGGTAATCTATCGGTATAATTTAAAACAGGAGGAAGACATGCTTGATTTTCTAAAACAAATGAGTTATTTTTTTTTTTAATTTTATTTTCTTGTATCTTTGTGATTAGCATTGACAATTCTGATTTTCCAGGTGGATGTCACGGTAGAAGCCACTGCTGAACAACATTATACCACAGTTGATAATCCATCAACTGCTTCCAAATATGAAGATAAAGTAAAGCCAGTCAGTCCGGAACAATGAAAGAATTACCCATTTAAAGGGTTCAACATCTCGGACGAGGCTTCAAACAAACTAAAAAAGTTGATCAACGACTATTTAGAATGGATTGTTGATGGACTGTTAAAGCTTCATGCTAGTAAGTACATAAATCATTTTTAAAGATATTGATTTATTCAATTATTATTGTGAAAATATGACATTAACACATGTAAATCATGGAGAAAATAAAATGACGAACACTACAAAGTGAATGAATCGGGTCTTAATTTTTGATATGTTTGACTTTGTTGTTGCACATCCTAGAATGATGAATTGGTTCTATTTGATGTCACAACCTCAACTAGATGGAATGATGAGGTTTAAATACCATACATCTTACTATTAATACTATGTTTAATTTATCTATGTATTAATTTTATTATCATGTAATCTAAAATATTTGATAATATATGCAACACATCGATGCCATTTTTTACTGCCTTTGAAAGAAGGTCAAGTTGCAAACACAAGAGCAATACAGATACACGACAGACAATTATTTGTACAAAGTTTACATTAATAATACCTATGATAGGTATTTTCAATAACAACCGAAAGTTTTCCGAAATGAGGAATGCTTAATAAATATCATCAAAGATTTTAGCATTTCAGCTGGCTTACCTTGGCATTTGATTGACAAAGTGTACATCCCAATCAATTGTGGTGATAAATTTCATTGGGTGTTGGCTGTCGTCGTTCTACAGGAGAGGTGCATCCGAGTTTATGAATCGATGTTGGGAAGGAGACGTTCTGGATCATCGTCTGAGATACAAAAACTGACTAAAATATTGTATACTTACCTTGATATAAGTGGATTTTTGGATCAAAAGGTTTGTACTGATTGGTCGACGATTGAAGCATACCGGAATAAAATGAATAATTCATTTGATGCAGAATATGTTGAAGGAATTGGGAAACAATCCGTTGGTAGCCTGTAAGTATCAATCAAGTATCATGATATAGTTTTATTTCATAAATTTCACAACACTTACATTAATTGCAAGATATGAATTATATGATTTTTACAAATGCATTGCAGTGTTTTTGTTGCCACTTACGCTGAGTATTTGAGCAATGGATTACAAGTACCATGATGGACTTGATGCCAGATTATTCCGTAAAAGATATGCTACTCTTTTATGAAAATACGGAGAAACGAAAGCTAAAAAACTGCACAAAAGCGATATTAAAGATCCAGGACGCAAGCCGAATGCCATAGCACCAGATGAAGAACAACTTGTCCATATTGAGTAGGCAGATCTTTATAGCTTGACTTTGTCAAAGTAATAACCTCTTCTTAGGAATTATTGGCACCAAAACTTAAATTGTTGATTTATTTGTTGAGTAGATCATTTGTACACATAATAATTTTTTTTACATTTCATTTGTTTGTTTATTTATTTTACGTAATTTTTGAAGGCTTCAATTTATTTTATTTTATCTATGAATTTTATTTTATCCTTAGATTTGAACTTATTAATTGAAACAGAATACTAGATTCAAATATTGCAATAGATCATATATATGTTGCAACAGACAATATATCTGTTGGAAATTATCAAACAGATTTAGACGTATGTTGCAACATATAGGTCATCTGTTGGAAGTTATTAAATAGGTCTTTCTACTATTTTGATTTATTCCAATGGATGACCTATCAGTTGCAACAGATAGACTAAATATTGCAACAAATAGTCTAACTACCGTAACAGATAGACAAATATAAACATCTGCATAATGCAACAGATGACCAACCTATTGCAACAGATAATCAATCTGTCAAAATAGAAAGATTATCTGTTACGACAGCTAGGCAATCTGTTGCATTATAAAAAATTTAATATTCATCAAACATAAAAAATTATCACTACATGTAAAGTGACTTGAAATAAAAATTGTCATGGTGTTTATGTTTCTACATCTTTTTTTTTACATACACAGGCTCCAACCTTTTAATCATTACCCCATAAGCCCAGACCACTTGCATCCCTGCCATAGTGCTGTTGCATAGAAAGGTCGTTGGTTGGTCATTTCTATGCCGGTTAGTAAACATTCAATATGTGCAAGCGCATACGACCAGCACATGGCACCAGTTTCTTTTTTTGGAAGGTTTATGTCCTTATTTCGACATTCAAATCCCATCTTTCATTTAATACTTTCACTGGCAAATGATCCATCAGTTTATTCTACCTCAATAAGTTTGGGAACAGGTTCAATAGTGGCCGCATGTGGGTAAAAAAATTGGCCTCGTCGAAGATAGGTAAGTTGTAGTTATAAACCTTCATCATTTCGTCCTTGAATAATATCTTAATAGCCAGAAAATGTTTTACCTCCACGTTTATGACTGGAAGAATTCTCTTTGACTTGGTCCAGTCCTTGCCGTATTGATATGGCCTCTTTCCTCTAACATAATGAATCACATTTTTATCCCATTTGGACTTAGAAAATAACAAATCAAATATCGAGCCACCAAGAGTTGATGCTAGCTTAATAAGCTCATCGTACCTATCCTTGAAATTATTGTAGAAGTCGAGGTTCATTATCATATCGCCAGCGTCATAAGAATCCACGTACGCTAATTATCTGCCCCTAACGAGGCAAAGAATTTCATCAACATACTATGATATAAGAAGATAATTTTTAAATAGATTAGTAATTTTAAAAAAGAAAAATAAAGTGGAAAGATACAACGGATGGTCCATTTGTTGCACAGGGTTCTCTGAATCTTTTAACACATTACCCACCCAATGCAACTTATGAAACATATGGGTAATTTGTTGTAATAGAACCACCACCAATTACACTAGAATACCCAGTTGTTGCAACAGATGACATATCTATTGCGTAGATTCTTCTTCATGGAGTAGATTAGAATGCTAGGTTAGGAAAAGTAAACTTACCATGTCCACGTATCACTGATCCATATCTGTCATCTTCTTAAAGTCTTGGGGGGAAAAGGTAAGCATGGTGAAGGTTTTTGCGCGTTGTTTGGAATTTATCATCTTTCGCATAACAGCCTTCTGTTTGAGGTCAAGTTCCGCATATATCTCCACCTTCTTCAATGGTCCCTGAACTTCAACAACTTTTGGAGAAGAAGGATTTGCAAATTTTTTTTATTTCATAATTGAGAGTATATGTCTAATTGCTCTTTTCTTCTTCCTAACCGCCACTGTAAGAACATATGGCTCGCTCTTGGATAGTATGACACCCCTTTTGGATTTCAATTTCTTAACAACTTTAGCGATAAAATCTATTTTTTCAAAGAGTTTATCCCGTCTGTCCTTGACTCTTTGCATTTGTAGTAAGAATATGAGGTGAAGAGGGGTGAGAGGATCTACTGTAAGGGTGAGAGTCACCGGTGAAAGGGTTAGACGGGCTAGTTTAAGGAGTGATTTCAAACATATTTATTTTTTCTTGAGCATTAAACATGATCATCATCATGATTGGAAGCAGTATCAGCATCAGCATGGCTGCCATCAATAACTCCACCAGAAACACCCCTAGAAGCAGCACCTAGATCTATTGCAGTAGGTTTGAAATGAAGAGCCTCAACATTAGGCTGAACTTACCTAACTACTATTCATATGGCTGTTTCTCCAGCCAATTCCTTCATTATTAACTCCGCCGTTGGGTCTGCTATTGCATCAACAATACCTAGAGTAATAAAAGAAGTCATCTCCAATTCTTGTTGAGTGGGTACGATCCATGGATGAACAACCTAAAAAAAGGGTAAATATGTTTAAATCAAATAATAATTTACAGCCAGTTGGGTAATATGTTAACACAAACAACTTATGCAACAGATGATTCATATGTGGCAACATACCAACCATCTATTGCATTAGATTACCCATCTATTGCATAAGTTGCAGAAGATGGGTAATTTGTTAAGTCAGGTTAGAGAACTAAAGAAACAGTAATGTGTTGTGAAAAATGACTCATCTATCGCAACAGATTACCAATCTATTGCACCAAACAGGTAATCTATTAAGATAAGTTGCAACAAAGTACCAATATGTTACAACATATAAATCATCCGTTTCAATATCTTTCCTTGAGTCAAATATTTTACTTGAAAGAAGAAGTGTTGCATCATCCGGAGGGTTAAAAAAATCAACCTCCTTAATTCTTGGGGTGCTCTTTGCAACCAACCGACTATGGATCCATGACTGAGAAACCTCATACGGGTAATCCTTGACCTGCTTTCGGAAGAGAGGAACAACTTCAAATGTCCAAGCCTAAAAAATATAAACAGGAAGCAAACCAAAAAAAGTTATAATAATTATTCAATATAAACTAATGCAAGAGTATACAAATAGTGATTAATGTAGAGAAAATACATTAACCCCCTCCCCCCCTCCCCCCCACACAAAAATTATCCCCATAACTTACTTTAACACTCTATGTGTAATATTAAACTTCTTGATTTTGTTTCAAGTGAATTTAATACCTCCTCTAACAAGGAGAGTGTTTTGACTCCCTAAAACACGCGTGAAAGAACGAAAAAGAAATTAAAATTGACAAGTCCCAATTTATTCATTATTTTTTACATTTGTTCTCTCTCCCCACTCTTTTCTTCCATCACAAACTAACATCTCCACCGACCATACATCAAATAGGATTTTCTCGATTTTTCCGTCATTGCCACCCCCACATCTTCCATTCCACCAGATTTTTTTGACATAGGTGATAAGACAAAGAGCTTCTCGGAGGTGTCCATGGAAGTCATTACAGAAAGTGTAATTGTTTCACCTTAAGAATCTGAGGAGTATGTTCAATCCATGAGGAAATAGAAACTCAATTCATGAAGAAATTGAAATTCAATTCATGAGAAAATTGAATGATTTGCTTCATATTTACGGAATCGGTGGCGGGCTCTATTAATGACTCCTTACACACCATCATCTCACCTCCTACCACTATTCTTTAATTTTATTATACTTTATTTTAGTATGATTCTTATGGCCAAATTTCTCGTTGTCGTTGGTGTTCTTGTTGGGTATTGTGGAATTGGAAGCAAAGGTGAATTATATTGGAGTTGATATTAACGGCAGTGGTTGGGATTCTGAAATTTATGGACATGGAGGTGTTATTCTCTTGGACCTTGGTGATGGGTACTGTAAAGTTAATGGTTCCGAAGATGATCTTAGCAGTGGTGGTGGGTTTCTGGGTTGATAGTAGTGATAATAAAGAGGATGAAGAGTAGTCATTGGTTGGTTCGATGAAATTGACGACAATGATACGACGATGATGATTCTGTGAAAGGGATGAAGGTTGATGGATGAAAAATAAAAAAATAAACTTAGAAAATATTTTTAAAAAAATTGACACGTGGAGGGGCGTGTAAACCACCTTCCACTATAAGTGTGGTTCTCCATTTCTAGGGGAGATTAAATTCACTCAAATAAAAATTAATGGCTAAATAATTACATATAAAGTTAGAGTGCTAAAGTAAGTTATGGAGATAAGTTTGAGGAAGGGGGTTACTGTATTTTCTCTTAAATTTACCATGAAAGCCCAAGGAAAGTCGTACAAGGTGATCGTCTTTAGGGGATAGATTTTTCAATAAATATTTGATAGTTAACTTGTAGTTGTCATATCCCAGGGATAATTGTTGAATTTCTCAAGATCCTTAGCAAGCTCCAACAAATCATCTTTTATGACTTTGTACACGTCTCTTGCCAATATTATAGAATGGGCAAACCAAACTAAACACAATTGCTCCTCGTACTTCTTTGGTATGGCTTTATCCTTGAGATCTTCTAACAACATTGTGGCTCTATAGCCATGTTTACCAATGTCCAACAACTCGTCTATTTTCTCCTTGCGTTTGTTAGTTTTGTTGGGTGGTCGCTTGGACAATGCCTTGCCTTTATTGATGGTAATGGTTTGGTTGTCCTACTTGTCTCAAACTTTTTGCGGGGTGTTTCATTGATGAGAGGTTCTTTTGGATGATTGCATCTCAAGCCAGTCACTATGGCAAACTCTTTCATGCCAAAATAAATTGGCATGACACAGTAGTTGATCCAGATTTCATCAATCCTTTTGCTCCCCTCCTTCAAATCCTTATCATCTCTCACGTACTTAATCCTACATTTGAGAAGACCATATGCCATGCTCATTTGGAAACGGGCATTCTTGTCTTCAGGCAACTCTAGAAAGTGTCCAAAGCAGCTCTTCTTACAAAATTCCTCTAGTTTTTCCTTCTTCATAGTATTCCTAAATTCATCAAAAGGTTTGCCCGACTAATATTTAACTACAAAATCACCAGTTAGTTCTGCAGGGTTATCTATCGGCATCTCAACTTGAAACCTGTCAAAAACTGTATACCCTTCTCCGCCTCCCTCAATATCATTTTCATAACTTTCCTTAGCTTCATATTTCCTTGACTGAGATTATTCAAGAAGTTCTTTTAAATCCATTTGTACTCTAGCCTTTTTTGTTAAGTGGTCAAAAGTTGATCCACTTTTTTTTTTCTTTTGGGAGACATGTTTTACCTACAAATAAGAGAAAAACAGAAAAAACATTACAATTGATGTCTGCATATTTTTTAAAAAAAGGTAAGAGAAAGTTCAATAAATTTTTATACGCCACATTACAAAACAATATTCCAACAGATAACCCATTAGTTGGAACATATGAATCATCTGTTACGACAGAGGCACCATCTTTTACAACAGTGAACAACCTGTTGGGGGAGATCAAAACAGTCTTGCTACTGGAGTGAAGACCTATTTTAATATCTCCCAACAGATATTCCACCTGTTGAAACAGATGGACCACCAAGGTACCAACAGTAATACCACTAACAACACCAACACCAACACTGTCACACCTCTTTTTTTTTAACCAAAAAGATTAATTTTAAGTTTGAAAAGGATTTTTATTATTAAAGTGATAAAATAAAGATTTGTTTCAAAAATGATCTTTTTCATTTAACTCAGAGTCGCCACTTGGCATAATCGGGTGTACCAAGTCACCTTTGAAAATCTTTTTTTCAAAACTATTTTTGACTATTTAAAACTAATTTGCGAACAGAGATTCCGGTTAAGGAATTCTGTTGATCGAGGGGAAGGTGTTAGGCACCCCTCGATCCCGTGGTTCTACCACGGTCGCTTCATGGATCATATCGGCTAGTTCGACACTGCGAGTGTATAAACCACATAAAACACACAACAATCAAACAAACAAACACAAACAAAACAAATCCCAAAATATAATATCCAATCCAATTTATACAGTCCCAAAATAAAAAAAATACGGAAATGTAAACCTACGCTAATCTACACTAATCCTAAACTGCGCTCCAATGCTTTACCCGATACCTTGGGCCTTGATCATGAGCATATTTTGCATACACGATACTTCGGGGCATTTCCCAGTGAATAAACACAAATGACCACAGGGCATTCCTCGGCTAAATGAATACATTTTCCAAATGCGAGAAAAAGGGAATCATTCAACAAACATTCCACATTACTCAACAATCCATAAATTCTAAATTTGCCTATCCAAGCTACTGTTTTCCTACCCCATTCGACCTATCATGATACTATCGAGGAATTGATAGTTAGACGCAAAAGTAACAATAACAGTGAATCAAAACAACTAATTTATATTCATTTTTATCAAATTCTTAATTCCTGCCCTGAATTTCATTCTTGATTAATTAATCAATTCCAATATAGGTTCAGCTAATCAAAGTCACAACAATTATAGATGCTCAAACATACTATCAAAAATTATATCATCAATCACTATGAACCACGCAAATCACAATATCAACACATCATATTATGATAAAAATGGAAAAGATAAAGTTGAAGAATTGGACCTCAATCTTATTTCAAATGTGAATTACGTGATGAAAATGGAGCTCTGTGAATTCGGAACCTCGAACGAAAACCCACTTAGTCAACATTTTTTTATATGATACAAATTTGGTACGTATCAAAAACAAGCCAAAAATAGTCCACAATCAAAGGAAAACCCGAGAGCTCAACAAACACCAAATCTCGGTTCCAACAACATCAAGAAACAAGGTGTAAATGACACCAAAAGCACTAACAACAACAAGAGATAAACAACAATAACGAGAGGAACAACACTACAATAACAACAATCCAACGGTTACAATATTACGAGAACAACAAGAACCAAATGGTTCACTAGACTACACAACTAGTACATGTATGTAAAGATAGGAAGTGAGACATACACTATTACAAGGTTAAGAACCCAAAGATGTATTAAATCTAAGGACCCCTAAGGCTTACAATAGCAACACCACACTCTTACGTGACACAAGAGGGATTCCACCGCTCAAGCACCAACGTTTCCAAGCAATAAACAATCACAAGTGAATCCACACTTGTTCATGTCCTAGTTTAGGCCTAGAGACCCTCTCTCTCAAGAGATGTGTTCTTTCAATAGTATTCAACAAAACTAATGAGCTAAAACCCTAACATGTTCTTTATATAGGCTAATACAAATAATAGATAAAATGACAAAAGTGCCCCTTAGTGTTAAATGGACAACAACTTCCAAGAACACCAACAACACAACCAACATCCAACTCCAAATTCCACAACAACAAAGTTAACCATACGGCCAAGGCTTCAACAATTTCAACAACAATTCGGTCAAGGCTCAAGTTCACGTCAACAACACCAACAAATATAAGCTCAAATCAAGATCGACTCAAAGGTGTTAGTGAATAAGAACTAACACTAGAAACAACTAAACAAAAACAAAGGGACTCTTAGATCTAAGACTCAACATTTTCAGCCAAGATGAGAAACAATAAGAACAACAATTTTCCTTATCCAAGAACAACAATAACAACAAGGAACTCTCGGCCAAGAACACAACAACAAGAACACTCTTCTCGGCCAAGATCCAAGCTCAAGAACACTTTTTTTTCTCAACTTTCAAGCCCAAGATTGATCTTGTTAGAACAAGATCAAGCCACGCTTTGATATCAAATAATACAGGAACGATAAAGAAGACACAAAACAAACACCAAAATAGTCCACAGGTTAGAAGACCCCTTTGGTGACCACTCTCGGATTCACTACAACAACAATGAAAACATAATAACAACAAGATATTAAGGTGTTCAAAACCTCTAAAATCAATGAGACAACAAACTAGATTAACAACACAAGCACAAGAACAAGAAGAATACAAGGTCTCGGTTTTGGGACACCAAGCCCGAGAATGAACAACAACAACAATAAAATAGATAGATAGATAGATAGGTAACTTGACATACAAATGTACAAACACTATGATCCTAGGTGTATATTAAATACAAAGACCCAAGAATTCATACAAGTAACACCAAGCTCTACGGTGACCTCAAGGGAACGGGATTCCCAAGCAACCAATGTTTCAAAACTAGCACCGACACAAGTGATATAACATTTATTTACAAGGAATCCACCTTACAAGACTCTCTCTCTAGAGCTCTCAAAATATGATCAAAGTTATGACAAAATGACCTAACATGTTCTATTTATAGCCTAGGTTTCAACTTGATACAAAATAACTAGAATGCCCTTAATGAGCCAAGACAAAAGGAAGGCCTTGGAGTGTGCATATTGGATGACTTTGGAGTGTTGGGAATTGTTGTCTACACTTCAAAGCTTGTTCCATTGGTTGGGCAGCTACCCGAGCTTGAGTCTTTATGTATTGGTCCACAATCACGATCGTACTTGTATCATCCTCCCCCTCTTGAAAAAGGATTCGACCTTGAATCCGAACCTTGCAAAATAATAGGAAGGACAAGCAAACACAAGTTCCTCAAGGTATGAGGGTTAGGATTAGTGTAATCAATCATAGCATCTTGCCAAAGTGGCTCAAACTTCACATACACCCAAATATCCCTCTTACCCGAATACCCTCCCAAGAAAGAGTCAACTAGTCTATCCATATAAATGTGACAAGAAATAAGGAACAAGAGTTGCTCATCAAGTGGAAAACATAGACTCTTCTTGAAACAACAAAGAGGATTGAAAGCTGAAATAGGAAGGCCATAAATTCCACGCGCATTCAAGTCATTCCAAAAGACATCCTCATCACCATACTTCAAATGATCATTAGGACCAAATGGGTAGATTGTCCATGGACACGGGTTTAGGATGCATTTTCTTTTCCCAATACTACCACTAGTACAATCATATATATGATCTATTCTAGCATGGTCTACAAGAAAAACAACTAGAGGGTCATCCATAGTCATTCGGCCAACATGTTCAACATCACCATTTTCACACACAAGTTGGTCTTCATGACTTCCATAAGACAATGTACTATCACTTGCCACAATTGCCTCAACACTAGATGGATCAACTAGTGTATCCACAATCTCAAGTTGTACATTATCATCACCAAATAGAGGCACATTTGGCTCACCTAAATACAAACTACCATTCACACTAGTTGGCTACTAGCCTCATTCACTAGAGTGCAGGAGTTAGTTTGATTACCTTGTAGCTCATGTGTAGCATATCCACTCACAAAAACTTGATTAGGAAGGCTTGGATTCTCTATCAAGTTATCAACTCCTTGCAAAGAGAGCTTTCCGTCCTTTCCATTCTTCCTTCCACTCGATCTATTATTTTTTCCATTCTCTCCATTCGGCTACTAAGGTTATGTTTCATACCTATTATGGCAGCCATCAAATCACTCATGGTCACCTTTTCCAATGTCATAATTCCTAACAAAAGAAATTCTAAAACAAAAACACAAAAAAACAACAAACTAGTTAATGTTACAAAAGAAAACATCCTCACAAGCTCTCAAGATCTCACACTTTGAAATGCCTCTCAATTGGCCTCACAAGTGTTGGTAACTCGTTTATACTCCAAGGAGATTACTTGGTACCAAATGGAGCTCGAGGTCAGAATAGATTCTCTTTTGAAACAACTCAAAGAAAATACGTATGGACTTGAACCAAGAAACTACAACGAATTTCAAAAAGATAAAAGCAGACAAAGAAACGTAGACACGAATAAACGGACCGAAAAACTGATTTATAACCTAGTAGACAATTACTAGTTTGTTAATTAGCAATAGAATCAACAAATTGCAACTAAGAAAAAAAGATTAGAAACTAAGAAATAAAAAATTTGAGCCTAAATTTATCGTTGAACTGTAAAATGTGATGTCGTAGCCACATATTGGTTGCGGTCTTAACAAATTTTATTTTCCAAAATTAGAAGTCTTGAACAATTTGTGATTTGGAATTGGTGGGAATTGATTTAGGAGGGAAACAAGTCTTGAAATCCTATTGTCAAATTCAAAAATGGAAGACTTGATTTTTTTTGTACCATCTCCCTTAAAAACAGGAAAGTAGTTGGAAAGTGATTGACTAGTTGATAGGTGATGGTAATTCTTTCAAGACTAACAAGCTTTTACCTTTTTCTCTTCAACTTTATAGATCTAGTATTCACTTTATTTTAACAAGTCTTGAAGGGGATGAAAAACATCAAGAACAACTTCAACGATCACCAAGAACACAACAATCCAAACAACCAATTTCAACAACAACAATTCCAACAAATCACGGCCAAGTCCACCAAGATGACAACACAACCGGCTAAGGCTTTAAGTTCACAACAACACTTCAACAAATGCAAGCTCAAATTTAGATATTGACTCAAGAGTGTTAGTGATAAAGAAAACTAACATTTGAAACACCAAGACAAACAAAATGACTCCTAGATCTAATGTTCAAGTCTCGGCCAAACACAACAAACTTTCGGCCAAGATCCAAACTCAAGAATACTACTTTTTTTTTTGTATTTTCAAGCAAGCCAGCCCAATATTGATCTTTTGAGAACAAAATCAAGCCATGCTTTGATACCAAATGATGCGATATAAATTTGGTACGTATCAAAAATAAGCCAAAAATAGTCCACAATCAAAGGGAAACCCGAGAGCTCAACAAACACCAAATCTCGGTTCCAACAACATCAAGAAACAAGGAGTAAATGACACCAAAAGCACTAACAACAACAAGAGATAAACAACAATAATAAGAGGAACAACACTACAATAACAACAATCCAACGGTTACAAGATTACAAGAACCAAACGGTTTACTAGACTACACAACTAATACATGATATGTAAAGATATGAAGTGACAGATACACTATTACAAGGTTAAGAACCCAAAGATGTATTAAATATAAGGACCCCTAAGACTTACAATAGCAATACCACACTCTTACGTGACACAAGAGGGATTCCACCGCTCAAGTACCAACATTTCCAAGCAATACACAATCACAAGTGAATCCACACTTGTTCATGTCCTAGTTTAGGCCTAGAGACCCTCTCTCTCAAGAGATGTGTTCTTTCAACAATATTCAACAAAACTAATGAGCTAAAACCCTAACATGTTCTTTATATAGGCTAATACAAATAATAGATAAAATGATAAAAGTGCCCCTTAGTTTTAAATGGACAAAATGGCGCCCATGGAGTGCAATATAGGGGTGGCTTTGGAGCCCTTCACACTTCAACTCGTACACTCCGTAGGTTGCATTCAACACACTAAAAAATATCCATCTTCATGATTGTGCTCGTGTCACTTTTTCTCCATAGGCAAAACCAGATTTTGAACAAACTCGAATGTTAATAACCCCAAAATTTAGAAACATCCTATTTCCACCATTTTTCTCGATCACAGGTGGTGGGAGCCGCGGGTTTAGCTCGCCCGTTGATGTATTTTCGGTGGTTTCCGCTTGAATTAATTCGGGATGGTTGTTTCGGGGTGGGTTTTTGTGGGTTGGCCAAAAATAGGTGCGGGAGGTGATGGTTATCGTCAGGAGGCATTTTTGTCAGAGATGGGATGGGCAATGGCTGGCAGCAAAGAGAAAGATCTAGCCGGCACCGACGACGTGCTTACCACCGAAATAGTGACTCCGCACAAACTTTTTCACTCTCGATTTCTCTTTGTTTTGCTCCTACTCTCTCCACTTCTCACTGGTGTGTGTGTGCATGTGTCTTCATGGGTGTGTGTCGCTGTGATTTGCTGAGAATCGATCAACAAAATTGGCCTCCTCCAATGGTTTTGCTATGTGTGAGTTTTTTTTAGAAATTGTGTATGTATGAATACAATGTGGGTGTATCTGTGATGATGGATTCCTTGTGGATCCCCCTCCCTTTTTTTGTTTCTTTTTCCATGTGTATAAAATATTGTTCTCTTGTGTTCTACTCAGAGAGAAAACATGAGGGGGTTTGAGGTATGTGGGTAGAAGGGGTAGGGTAGTGAGGTGGGTCAGTTAGTTAGGATAGGGTTGTTAATTTGTTAGGGAGTTTGTTATTTTGTCTTTTTATAGAAGAATAATTACGTGGGTGAAGGTATATGATAAGGTGAGCTAGAAAAAATGAATAAAATTGAGCTATGGGATGGACAAAATTAGGTGTCTATATCATGCCCCTTTTTGGCTGTAAACACAAAGTGTTTTCAGACAAAAAAGTAGATAACGAGATCAAAATTTGATCTGACTATTATTCAAGGAAAGAAATAGAAGGAAGAAGGGCAACCGGGTCTTGACTTAGGACATCCTACCTACTCAAATTATGAGGGAATCAAGTCACAGGTATCTCAAAGGGTTGGAAGGAGAGGGATTATACCGAGTTGGAGAGTCGAGTGAAGCCCTGTCGAGGTTCGGTCCACAGCTCTATTATTACATCAAAAATGAAAATAATAAGTTAAAAAGATAACTTAAATTACAAAATCCTATCTATGCAACTTCTCTGAACTCTTGACTTGAGTTTCATCACCTTGTTCTTCGGGCGGGCTCCTGACTTGCAATTTCATCATCCTGTTCTCCAGGCAGGCTCCTGACTTGCTATTTTCAATCTGTTAACTTTCAATTTCTTTACCTTGTTGCTTCACTCTTAACTTCTTCCCCTTGTCGCTTGACTTTCCATTTATTCACCCTGTTCTTCAGGCGGGTACCTGAAATCGCATCAAAACTAGAAAGAAAATTATTCCAAACAAAGATTATGATAAAAAGAGATTCCATTTGCCAGAAAAGTAAAGTTCCAAACAACAGGAATTAAATTTCTCGCCCCAGTTTATCATTAAAGGACTTTTGTGAATATCATATCATAATTACTTGTATGTTGCAATGATGAATCAAGACTCTGACCAAGAAATGCATCTCTTGAGAGTAAAATTAAATGACCAAAGAATAGAAAGTGTGTCTCTTAAGAATTAAAGTGAGAAATTCCGACTAGATAGTGCGTCTTCTAGAGCTAAAGGTTCAAATTAGGAAGTATGCCACCTGACAAATGAAAACTGACAAGGAAGTGTGTCTCTTAAGGGTTAAGTTCAATGATTCGACTAGAAAGTACATCTTCTAGGAATCAAAGGAACTAACTGACTCGACTTGGAAGTACATCTTCTAGGAATCAAGGGGAATGACTCGACCAGAAAGTACATCTTCCAGGAATCAAGGGGAATGACTCGACCAGGAAGTACATCTTCTAGGAATCAAGGGGGATGACTCGACCAGGAAGTACATCTTTTAGGAATCAAGAGGGATGACTTGACCAGGAAGTACATATTCTAAGAATCAAGGGGAATGACTCGACCAGGAAGTACATCTTCTAGGAATGAAGGGGTCATCTTCTAGGAATCAAGGGGGATGACTCGACTAGGAAGTACATTTTCTAGGAATCAAGGGAGGTGACTCGACCAGGAAATATATCTTCTAGAAATCAAAGGGATTGACTCAACTAAAAAGTACATCTTCTAGAAATCAAAGAAAAATGACTCGACTAGAAAGTAATCCTCTAGGAATCAATGAGAATGACTCGACTAGGAGGTACATCTTCTAGGAATCAAGAATTAAGTTAGGAAGTGCATCACCTAACAAGTAAAATTTGAATTACCCAATCAAGGAAGTGCGTCTCTTTACCAATGCCACTTGAATTACCAAAATAAGAAAGTGTGTTTCCTTACCAATGTTTCTTGAATTACCAAAACAAGGAAGTTCGTCTCCTTACTAATGTCGCTTGAATTACCCAGACAAGGAAGTGTATCTCCTTACAAATGCCACTTGAATTATGCAAACAAGGATGTGTGTCTCCTTACAAATATCGCTTGAATTACCCAAATAAGAAAGTGTGTCTCCTTACAAATACCACTTGAATTACCCAAAAAAGGAAGTGCGTCTCCTTACAAATGTTGATTGAATTACCCAAACAAGGAAGTGTATATCCTTATAAATGTCTCTTGAATTACCTAAATAAGGAAGTGCGTCTCCTTATAAATGTTGCTTGAATTACCCAAACAAGGAAGTACGTCTCCTTACAAATGTCTCTTAGATCACCCAAGAAAATGTGTCTCCTAGGGGTTAACTACTCAACTAGAAAGTACTTTTTCTAAGAGTAAAGGCTTAAGTCAGGAAGTGAACCACTTAACAAGCGAAACTTGAATATCCACCAAGAAAGTGTCTCTCCTAAAGGTCAAGTGGAACGAATCGACTAGAAAATGCGACTTCTAGGAGCGAAATTTCAATTTAGGTAATACATCACCTAATAAATGAAACCTGAATTACTCAGAAGGAGGTGTATCTCCTAGGGGTTGCATGGAAGGACTCAACCAGACAGTGCATATTTTAGGAGTAAAGGCTTAAGTTAGGGAGTATGTCACCTAGCAAGCCAAAACTTGAACTACCCTAACAAGGAAGTGTGTCTCCTAAGGGTTAAGTGGAAGGACTCAACTAGAAAGTACGACTCCTAGGAGTGAAGATTCAATTTGGGAAGTACATCACCTAATAAATGAACTTGAATTACCTGGACAATGAAGTGTCTCCTAGAGATATTGGATTATGAGTTTTACCATAGTTCTGATCACCAAACCTGTGCAGCAACATTGTCTCCTACATTTGTAGAAGTGAGAAATTATGGCCTTTGATGTTTAGGATTTTAAATCCTTGATTTGAAGATAACATTTGTTCCTGTTTCATACAAAGAAAACTTGTGTTCAAAAATATGGTAGCTGGTTTGTGACTTTAGCTTTCGCGGCAATCGTTCTTGCCCCTATCACATTTAATCTTGCTTTCAACCATTAGCATATGTCATTGACTTGTTGCATCATTGACCCAAACTCAAATTATTAAGAGTGACTCCAAAACAGACATGGTATCTAGACTTTGCCATGCTTCTCAGATAAACTTTTGAACCTTGGTATTTCCATGAGTTCCCAGACTTGTCTATTGATGAAAACTTTTTGCATGCCTTATTTCGGCTCACAATCATGTTTCTTTCATATGCTGACCTTTTGTCTTGCTTTGTGCAATTGAAGAAGCTGGTAGCTAGTTTTGCAATCTTTTCTCACTTGTTTTGACATGAACTTGACTCAAAGACAAGAGAAAAATGACAATGATTTTTTATTTGAATAACTGACTCAAGAAAATAAAATAAAAATAAAGAGAAGAAATAAAAGACAATGATTGTTCCCTTTGAAACAAAGAAACAAAAAATTTATCTAAAAATAACAGTCAACTTTAATGATTATGCCATACATTTTGGATTAAGCTGTCTGATCTTTTCATCCAAACTTTCTACCAATTGTTCTTGAGTTAATGGCCCTGAAACCGAGTTACTTCCTTAGGCCAATTGCATTTGGAGACTTTATTTGGTTAGTGGCGCCTTGAAGAGTTTTTGCCAACAAGCCTCTCTCATTTTCTTTCTCTCAGCTCATCATTTTCCTATAGTGTCCATGAGGGTTTTTCACCAATGAGACTCTCTTATTTTCATTTCTCTCAACTCACAGCCGTCTTACAGTGCCCATGAGAATTTTTACCAATAAGACTCTCTCATTTTTATCTCTCTTAACTTACCATCGTCTTATGGTATGGTGCCCGAGAGGATTTTCACCAATGAAACTCTCTCATATTTCTCTCCAGATTCCTTATGTTGAGGAAGATAAGTAACCAAAATATGCCATCATATCCATTGCATGCTTAGCCTTAATATTTTCAAAGATTGATCTGAAAGTCTTTCTTTGGTTGTAACTTAGTTTTTGGATAAGGTTAGAAAAAAAGGGTGGCATGAGGCCCAAACGACACTTGGAGTGGGGTAGGACTTACAACTTTTGGAATCAACTCAAATAATGAGGATTAACTTATGCCCCAGTTTCTTTGAATGGGACAATTCTAAATTATTTATCTGGTTAGACCAAGCCCGGAGTAGGACAACCTACGTATCTCACTCCCGAAAGAGGAGAATCAGGTCACGCGTAGTTCCGGCAACTAGTTCTTTTGCTTGATTCTGATTTCTCTTTTTTTTCTTTTTCTTTCTTTTGTTGACTTTTTTCTCTTTGGGACCTTTTCTGACTCTATTTTTCTTGACATTTTTCTCTTTTCTTTCTTTTTGGACATATTTTTCCTTTTTTTTAAAAAAAATTCTAACTCTATTCTTTTGCTTGACACTTATCTTTTGAGATTTGCTAAATCTATCTTGATTCCAAAAGAGGGGTATGGAAGAAAATAGGACTAAAGCTTAAATGGGGTAAACAAAGGAGACACGATGTTTGGACAGCAGAATAAAATGCCTTCATCATATCAATCCTTGAAAATGCAAGTACATATCATGCAATATGAAAGTGAAAGATGAAGATCATTTTTTACATCTTTTACAACATTAATTTTGACTGAGTCTGTGCGTCACTACTTCTTCTGCGCTTTTCTAGCATACAACTCCACTTTTGTTGTACATTCCTCACATTGAATGATTCATGATTTTGTGGAGCTGATTTTCTTTCTGTTCACGCAGCCACTATTTGACCTAATTGAGACATGTCTTTCAATTGATGACCAATTTATTCTTGTGATTCTCAAAATAAGTCCCTTAACTTTCAAAGAAGGCTTCAACTTGTCACCAAATGTCTCAACACTCTACCTATTTTCTCAGATGTTTTTTCTAACTTTAGCCCTCTGATTCAATGTTTCATAAATTGGATTTCAAGATCCAGCTAAAAATTTCACACGCATGTCATATCACTAGAATCAACATAAAATATATTGTATAAAGAAAACAAATAACACATATTTAAAATACAAAGGGAAAGGGACACTTCATTTAGTTGAAATAAAAGATAGAAGGTTTTGAACATAAATGACAAAGGGACAAAACAAGATAGATCCCGAACTACAACTATGAAATAACTTAGATAACAGAAAAGAAAACAAAATAAACTACCAGACCCCTTCCTAGTAAGGAGAGAAGTGACTTCCCAATTGTTGAGCTTGACATCTTAGCCACAGATTTGCATATTAGCATAACTAGACCTTTCCTTACTGTCAATATTCTATACCATAATTGATTTATCTTGAATCATCTTTTCTATTTCTCTTTTCAAAGCACAACAATCTTCAATATTGTGACCCTGAACATCAAAATAATATGCACATCGTACATTAGGATCAAAACTTCTTGAATGCGGGTCAGGAGTATATCCAAGGAGAAGAATAACCATGCCCCGTTGTACAAATCTCTGCAATAAACTGGCATATGACTCTCCAATTGGTGTGAATCTATCTCTCGACTTCTGTCTCATTTCATTATTTGACTTGAATAAAAAATCGGGCCTAAAAGGGCTTTGGTATGTTTGTGGAGTTGGAGGGTGACTCTGAGGAGTTTGTGCATGCCATTGTAGGTAATATGGGGGTTGGACATGTGGTTGTGCGCTATACACTGGATATGGAGGTGGCGGAATGGAGTATAATGAATTTTGGGAGTGATTCTGTGGAGCTTGGGCATGAACTTGGGTTTGAGCCTGAGGGTAACAACGATGTGGTCTTCTTCACCGTGCCCATTGTCCAACTACAATAGCAGATACATTTTTCTCATTCTCCCCCCCCCCCCAATACTCCTGAACCCTTTTGAATTGCTTGAGTGGTTGCTTTCAATGTTGTAAAACTCACAATACGATCGGTTTTAATTCCATCCTCTATCATCTCCCCCATTTTGAGAACCTCAATAAATGGCTTGCCTAATGCAGGTAACAAGTGTTGATAATATGTTTCATCCTACGGTTGAATAAACACCTCCACTACTTTGTTTTCTTTCATTCGCGGTTTCACCCTAGCAGCTTGTTCACACCATCAAATCGCATACTCTCTGAAACTTTCAGTACTCTTCGTCTTCATGTTAGTTAGGGATTTCTTATCAGGAATCAACTCCACATTGTATTGGAATTATTGCATGAATTCATTAACTAGGTCATCCCAACTAATCCACTTGTCGATGTCTTGGTCAACAAACTATTCCGAAGCTAGGCCTGAAAGACTCTCACTGAAATAAGCCATGAGCAATTCTTCCTCCCCCCAGCGCCCCTTAATTGGTTACAATAGCGCCTCAAATGTGCCACTGGGACATCGTGCCCTTCATATTTCTCAAACTTCGGTATTTTAAAGCCAAGAGGGAGATTAACATCTGGAAACATGCACAGATATTTATATGAGACACTTTTGTACCCCCAAGTCCTTGAAAATTCTTCATAGCCAATTCCAAATTTCTCAATTTTTTGGTCATTTCCTTTTGTTCTTCTTTCATAAAAGGCTTTTCAGCATTAAGATAAAATTCAGGCGGATGAGTGTAGCCATATAGACCAGTCGACTTAAATGTGGGCTCGAGAGAACAATGTTGATCACCAAAAATATTTAATACAGGGTCGCTTGTAAAGTAAGGAATTACAACCGTTGGATTGACATTAAAAGCAGGAGCTTCAGGCAGGGGTGGAGCCACAAAAGCATGAACAGTAAGTAGATACGAGTATGTCGTATCTTTGTGTTGAGAAGTAAGGAAATGAATATTGGAAGTGTTTGGATAGTGTTGCCCCGGCGTAGTCCCTGATGCATGTTGTGGCATGTCAAAAAAATGAAAAATTGTGCATGTGACACGAGAGGCATGCTAGAAAGATATTCTAGATTATCAGTGGGAAATAGAGGAGGTGGCAACCCATTAGCCCAAGCTCAATGCATTTCTGTCATTTGCTGCCTTATTTTTCGAATCCCTTCATTAGCTCCTAAATTTTCATTCCCTTAACTCTATCTGATTAGTGACAACAACCTCGGTATTCTTATCGGCCATAACTTTCTCTTCGACTTGGTGCAATATGGAGGATCGGCCAAAATGTCACAAACCAACCACCTTAAACTAACTGAACAAGATAACAAAGGCGCTAGAATGCAATACTTTCCAAAAAATCTTTTGCTTCTTTTCTTTTGAAAAGATCACCGAATCCAAGAAGGGAGCCTATGTATCTCACTCCCGCGAGAGGAGAATTAGATGTGCGTAGTTCGTGAAGTCTTGCTAAAATGGCCAATTAAACTCTTTTTCCTTTTCTTTTTTTTTGAAACTTTGAGAAGAAAAAAAAATAACAATTTGTCAAAATAATTGACAAAAATCTATTTGCATTTTTCAAATTTAAATCCCTGTATTAAATAAAACCTATGATTACCAAAGAAAAATCTTTTTGAGTTTTCGATTCTGAATTTTATATGAAAATGAAACTTGAAATTATTAAAAAAAATCTTTTTGTAATTTTCTTTTAAAAATGTATATATAAAACATCTACTCCAAATGAAGAATGAAGAAAATATTTTTAAATTTTTTGAATAAGATCACCAAACCCTGAAAGGGATGCCTACGTATCTCACTCCCGAGAGAGGAGAATCAGGTGTGCGTAGTTTGTCCAAATTGGACAATTAAAGACTAACAAACTAAACCTTGACAAATGATGAAACACGCTAATAAAATCTTTTTGGATTTTTAATTTGACACTTCACATATAAAACTGACACCAACAACTACGAAAGAATTTTTTTTTGATATTTTCGTTATATGAAATGTACAAAACTTTTACCATTTTTTTTGTATTTTCTTTTATAAAAATCTCCTATTGAAAAAAAAATTTTAATTTTCGAATTGTGAATGCTTGCTAAAGAGAACAAAAGAAAAAAAAATTGAGGTTTTTTATTTTTTGAGAAAATGAGTGCAAAAGGTAAAAAATCTTTTTGAATTGTGGAAAAACAAAAGCTATAAAAAAACTCAAAAAAACAAAGAAACTCTTCTTTATTGACTCATTTTTCTTCTTTTTCCTTTTTTTGATTTTTCAATACCTACACACCTTTCTTTAATTCTAGCACACCTAATCAATCCTCAAAGATGCAACAATTAGCACGTGGGGACGCTTTAGGGGTGAGTCTCCTACAAAGGACCAAGTGAGTCTTGTTAGGTCTCAATATGATGCAGATAAGCATGACCTAGAGGTTGAACTACGCTGGGGTCCACTAACAAGGTTGTTCGGGGGAGCATATGATCGATAGTGGCTGCTTTGCTTTCCACCTACTTCATACGTCCGACGACTCCCCCTCCTAAAATAAGGCAGTATTCAACAATGATAAAACACTAACACAAACACCAACACAAACAATGTCTATACACTTACAATGTCAAACTAAGCTGATACAAACTCTAAAAAATAAGCTCAAATTCTGAAAAGATCCCCAGCAGACTCGCCATAGCTGTTACACCCCTTTTTTAACCAAAAAGATTAATTTTAAGTTCGAAAAGAATTTTTATTATTAAAGTGACAAAATAAAGATCTGTTTCGAAAATAATTCTTTTTCATTTAACTCAAAGTCGTCACTTGGCCTAATCGGATGTGCCAAGTCACCTTTGAAAATCTATTTTTCAAAACTGTTTTTGACTCTTTAAAAATGATTTGCAAACAAAGATTACGGTTAAGGAATTCTGTTGACCGAGGGAAAGGTGTTAGGCACCCCTCGATCCCGTGGTTCTACCACGGTCGCTTCAAGGAGCATATCGGCTAGTTCGACACTGCGAGTGTATAAACCACATAGAACACACAACAATCAAACAAACAAACACAAATAAAACAAATCCCAAAATATAATATCCAGTCCAATTTATACAATCCCAAAATAAAAAAATGCGGAAATGTAAACCTATGCTAATCTACACTAATCCTAAACTGCTCTCCAATGCTTTACCTGACGCCTTGGGCCTTGATCACGAGCATCTTTTGCGTACACGATACTTCGGGGCATTTTTTAGTGAATAAACACAAATGACCACAGGGCATTCGTCAGCTAAATGAATACATTTTCCAAATGCGAGAAAAAGAGAATCATTCAACAAACATTCCACATTACTCAACAATCCATAAATTCTAAATTTGCCTATCCAAGCTACTATTTGCCTACCCCATTCGACCTATCATGATACTATTGAGAAATTGACAATTAGACGCAAAAGTAACAATAACAGTGAATCAAAACAACTAATTTATATTCATTTTTATCAAATTCTTAATTCCCGCCCGAATTTCATTCTTGATTAATTAACAAATTCCAATATAGGTTCAACAAATCAAAGCCACGACAATTATAGACGCTCAAACATACTATCAAAAATTATATCATCAATCACTACGAACCACGCAAATCACAACGTCAACACATCATGTTACGATAAAAATGGAAAAGATAAAGTTGAAGAATTGGACCTCAATCTTATTTCAAGTGTGAATTATGCGATCAAAATGGAGCTTTGTGAATCCAAAACCTCAAACGAAAACCCACTTAGTCGACGCTTCTTCTCCATAGGCAAAACCAGATTTCAAACAAACTCGAATGTTATTAACCCCAAACTTCAAAAACATCCTGTTTCCACCATTTTTCTCGATTATAGGTGGTGGGAGCCGCGGGTTGAGCTCGCCCATTGATGTATTTCCGGTTGTCTCCATCGAAATTAATTCAGGATGGTTGTTTCAGGGTGGGTTTTTATGGGTTGACCAAAAATGGGCGTGGGAGGTGATGGTTGTCGATGGGAGGAGTTTTTGTCAGAGATGGGACGGGCGATAGCTGCCAGCAGAGAGAAGGATTCGGCCGTCACCCGTGACGTGCTTACCACCGGAACAGTGACTCCGCACAAACTTTTTCACTCTCGATTTCTCTTTGTTTTGCTCCTACTCTCTCCACTTCTCTTCCTTCTCACTAGCGTGTGTGTGCGGGTGTCTCCATGGGTGTGTGTTGCTGTGATTTGCTGAGAATCGATCAACAAAAGTAGCCTTCTCCGATGGTTTTACTGTGCGTGAGTTTTTTTTGGGGGGGGGGAGGAATTGCGTATGTGTGAATACTGTGTGGGTGTATCTGTGATGATGGATTCCCTGTGGGTCCCTTCCCTCTTTTTTGTATTCTTTTTCTATGTGTGTATGTAATATTGTTCTCCTGTGTTCTGTTCAGAGAGAAAACGTGAGGGGGCTTGGGGTATGTGGGTAGAAGGGGTAGGGTAGTGAGGTGGGTCAGTTGGTTAGGATAGGGTTGTTAATTTGTTAGGGAGTTTGTTATTTTGTCTTTTTATAGAAGATAATTATACGGGTGAAGGTACGTAATAAGGTGAGCTAGAAAAAATGAATAAAATTGAGCTATGGGAGAGACAAAATTATATGTCTACAAACATCACTAATACCAAACAACACCAATACCAATACCAATACAATGCCACCAATATCACCATCAACACCAATACCAACACGACCACCAATAATACCAACACCACCAATACCAATACCAATACCAACACTAATACCAATACTAATGTCACCAACACCAATATCAACACAATCATCAACATCAATACCAACACCAATGCCACTGAGAGCAATACCAACACCACCACCAACATCACCAACACCACCGCCAATACCAACAACACCATCAATACCACCACCACCACACCATCCAATAATACGACGACAGTCAACAGAATTCTGTGCCCAAAACTAGGATTTTCTCGAATTTTTTCTACATTTTTTAGCATCAAAACTAAAAATTATTAACCCATTCTCGAAGATAATACAACTAAAAGTCTTTTTTTCATCATTAACTAAAAAGTCCTAATTTTTAAGGAAAAAAATGTAGAACTTTTCTCGAACTCTGTTACCTGCGAAGAGAGAGAAATGATAGATACCAGCAACAAAGAAGTCAAAAATAATAACTATGTGGCCGAAAATGAAAATAAAATTGATCTGTTGTGAAGGATTGAGCAATATGTTGAGTAGTTATTGTTTGTATTGTCGAGACAGAAAGAAAAGAGAGAGAACTCAAGATTTGAAATGATGAAACGTTTTTCCTGCAAATGGATGATTTGTATGGGTTGATTTGTATTTTCAAAAACAATGAAAAATTTTAAAAATGTTAATTTGATCCAATTTGATCTAAATTAATTTATACAAAAGAGATAAATTTTAATTGTTTTATAATAAATTTTACTAATTTCTCTAAAATTAGTTTTCAGTTATTAAGTTCAATTGAAACATTAATGAATTTAATATTAATGTGATAATAATTTGATATGAATCATTTCAACAGAAATTGATTAGTTGATGACAATGCAATACCACCATCATGCAGTGGCAACAACTCAATTGAATTTGTAGTTAATTCTATCAACCCATCCCTAATTGTAGCTTAATCAATTTTTCTAACAATGACTTGATATGAATCATTTCAGGACTAACCTATTGCAACTAATGACAAATCTGTTGAAAATTATCAAATAATTATAGATATTTATTAAAATAAATATTCAACCTGTTACAACAGACGACTTATCTGTTGTAAATTATCAAGCAGATAATGTAATCTATTGAAACAGATGCCTTATTTATTGTAAATTATCAAACAAATAAAGTAATCTGTTGCAATATATGACTATATTTTGTAAATTATCAAACAGATAAAGTAATTTATTAAAACAGATGACTTATCTGTTGTAAATTATCAAATAGATATTGCCATCTATTGCACCAGATGACTAATCTGTTGGAAATTTTTCAATAGATGTTGACATCTATTGCAACAGATGGGTTATCTATTTTAAGATACTTTTCTTATTTTAAAGTAATTTTTTGTTCGAAATAAAAAAGAAAAAATACTAATATGGTAAAAAGTAGTTGTTCAATAACTCAAAAACCTCCTTCTTGAGTTGTCTTATCTTGTCTTTTCAGTGTCACTGTCACTGTCTCCCCGTTCTCCTCAAAGCGTTTTATCACCATAAATTATTAATTTAATGAATATTTGAACCCATCTCTATAATTATCTCTCCTTCAGCCATAAAATAATCTGTCTCTCTTCTTTCTTTCTCTCCTCTTTAGGGTAATGCCAACTATCTATTTTTTCTCTCTTTTCTCTTTTCTCTCCTCTTTCGTATCTCAAACGATCTATATCCTTTCTTGACTGAAATTGATGTTATGATTCCTTTGCTTTTGACATGACAGGTATAGTTTACTATTGCTCTCTCTTTCTAGTCTTTTTCTTTGCATGTTATTTAAATTAGCTATTTACGTTTGTTTTTTATTTTTTCATTACCCATATCCTATTTATTGAGAAAATTAAAGAAAAGGTTTCTTTTACGTCTTAAATGAACGAATCGTTATTTTTATTTTGTTTAAATATATAAAAAGTCATCTGTTGGGAGAACTTAAAAAGCCTTGTTAGAGTATCATTTTCTTTGTTTGTTTCTTTGTTGTTGATACTATTGTTGATATTGTTGGTGGTGTTGGTATTATCGGAACATGTGGTGTTGGTGTTGGTGTTGGTGATGGTGTTGGAACATATAGTGTTGTTTCTTTGTTGGTGATGTTGTTGGTAATGTTGGAACATATTGGTAGAAGATATTAAAATAGGTCTACAATAAATGACCATCTGTTGCAACTGACGAATCAGCTGTTGGAATAAATCCAAACTGCTCTTACAATAGATAACCCATCTGTTGCAACAGAAAGAGCACCTGTTGGAAGAAATCAAACCAGTAGCAAGGGTGGTTTGATTTATTCTAACAGATGACCCATTTATTGCAACATGTCGGTCACCTATTGTAACAGATGTGTGACCTGTTGCAACAGATGGCTCATCTATTGAACAGATGGGTAATTTATTGCAACAGATGGGTCATCTATTGGATGCTTGTTGTAATGTGTTGTATTCATTGAATTTTATGTTACCCCTTTTTAAAATTATGCAGATATCAATTGTATGTTCTTTTTGTTCTTCTCTTGTTTAACATCAATTATTTTTCTCTTGTTTGTAGATAAAAGAAAGTGAAAGTAAATCAACTTTTGTCCGACCAACATAAAAGGCTAGAGTAAAGATGGGATCAGAGGAATAAGTTTTTTGCATATGGAACCACTTCATATGTTGGAGGTATGTATTATTGGTCATGTTATCGTGAAATCATACATAGAGTACACTGATTTTGTGAATGTTATTCTTTACCGATTAGCTATTAATCATTTGAAAAAGATATTGCATTTTACAGTTAAGATTGATAGGTCCGAATTGATAAGACTGATGGACCAAGTTGGTGGTAAAGATACCATGTTACAGTTTAATGATGATTTTGCTAATGTTTATGTGTCAAGTTTGAAGAAGGAATCAAAATTTATGGTGGCAGTGTAAAAATTCAATAGTGATTGGATTGATTTTAAGGGTTCAATGGACTTTTGAAAATATTGAAACACTAAATCAATTTCAACGATTAGAATTAGAGATTGAGGAATCTCGGGTTGATTTCAACAATTACATCCAAATTGCATCCCCTGTAATAATACACATTACAAATCATATTATTTAATATACAAAAAACTTAAACAAAAATTTTCAAAACTTGAAAACATAAAACAATGCTTGATATTCATGCTTAATATTCTTTCGTATACATAACAAAGTTATGTATATATGCTGAAATAAACACACTTTGGTCTGTCTAATAGAGTCATATATTGTGTTGCGTATAACACTATTAATGCATAACTTATACATAATATATATATATGTTTTGAAAATATAACAGTTCAACCGTATGTATTTCAACACATATACATAAAAGAATTATGTATATAGGTTGAGATACATAATTATGCTATGTATAACATTGTTAATGCATAACATATACATAACTCTGTAACGTATATGTTCTGAAATAAACAGCCCATCAGTGTTCCTTTTTCAAAATGGAAGATCATATTTTGCTTCAGATGAAGATTCTTTAAGTACTATTCATTTTGAGCCCGATGCAATAGCTTGTTTTAATATCGACGGCGGTGCTAATTTCCTTCTGGTAAGTGTATTATGTTGTTGAATTTGGCTGGAAGGAGCCACGATTAAGCTCTTTACGGATGCCCGGTGGAGCTCCAACGATTGGGGGGTGGGGTGGGGGGAGTTTGAGGTAGGGTTTAAGGTTGTGTTTTGTACTTTTTTTATGAATTAGAAATAGGAATTTGAGAAAACAGTAAATTCGAAATTTGAAAATTTGAGGTTCCTTGATTGCAGGCACCTTCTAAAAAGAAAAGGTAAAGTTATGTATATGAATTATATATAGAAAGAAATTGTAAATATGGATATTTGTAATTAGTTTGAGAATTTGACAACTTGTGTAATAAAAGAAAGTAAAGTTGTAATTTTTTGTAATTTTTCCTTAATAAATTGGTTGTTGGTATAAATATTAATGAACTTAAATAAAAATATATAAGATAATGGATTGAAAATTTGTAATCCTAGTTCAAAAGAGAAAAAGGGTAGTCAATAGAAACGTACTTTCTTTCCCCCTACTTACTAACTCTCGAGATATATTATAACATCCCATCAGCTATGGACAATTTAATTTTAAAAAGCTAGTACTCACGTGCATATTAGCTTAATTTCTTATCTTTCTTTAATAACAATTACATATTATCAACCACAGATACGAATTTCTATAAATCTTCGACTCAAGAATGTTAGGACTGAAATAATTAGGTGTGATGCGGAAGCTAGCAAAACAAATCTTGGAAGACCATGAATAAGAAGATAAATGAGAAATACACCAAAAGAGATACAGTAATTTAACGTCGTTCGTCAATCAACCTACATCCATAAAAGGAAATGAGCAGTCCACTGTATAAAAGAGAGTACAAACTGTCAAGAGAAACAACCTCACATATTTTACTCACAAGAAAAAGAGGTTCATACAAGTGATACTGCAACACTTGTGTCTCACAAAGTCTCCCCAAAACAATACTCTCAAACCCCTAGGACTACAATGCGGATGCTACCAAACTAGAAGAAAGGAACCTCTATTTATAGGGTCTATAACCTTTTCTTACAAGAATACGAATTAGCCAAATATGGAAAATATGTTTTCATTTTCCTAAAAGAAAACCCAATTCTGGTACCTAAAGAAACACCCAATTATGGTTTGAAAGTCAGGACAAACACCATTATATATTCATATGGTCATGTTCTTTTTTACTTTCTTAGCTGTATCATTATTATATATTCGGAGGAATTAACATGTCTTATGTGTGTATGAGCTAATTTTACCTTCATGATTTAAACAATATTTGGGTGTTTATAATTAAACAAATTTTGTTTGAGTTTGTCCACCTCTATTTACCATGGCTCTTGTTTAATTAAGTAGGTGTGCTTAAAGAATGTGGCGCTGCCACGTGTTCATTATTATCAATTTCACCTTAGTTTTAATTTTGACTACATAAATCATTAGTTTGTCCGGATTTGTCCTATCGAATTTAATCAAAATATTCAAAATTAATTAAGAGCACGAATCTTACGCCTACCCAACACCAACACTCATATCGTATTGATACAATTAAGATACGAAAGTAAAGAGTCCGAGTAACTTTTAGCAATTTAGAACCAACACAATACCTTACCGAACACCTCTTTTTATTCCAAAAAAGTTCTCAAGTGCTCATATTTTCAATCACCATTCCATGTCTAGTGATAATCATCTAAAGATACATCAACATGAGGATTTTAGTTTTTTTTGTTCAGCTATCCATAGATATAACAATAATAACATATTTAGAGGTGTTTTGATTGAAAATAAGTCATTCTAAAATTATTTATTCTGGGACAAGATACATCGAGATTAATTCTTGCACTCGTAAAGGAATAAAAATAACACAACAATCCTAGAATAACTAATCTCAGAATGAGTTATTCTATGCATTTTATTTCAATCAAATATGATTTTGAATAGGCTTATCCTAAAATAACCAACCCTTAGTGAAATAAGGTTTATTCTAAAATACAAAGTGCAAATCTTGTTGATACAAGTCAAATGACCACCTTAGCTTTTGATGACTTCTTTGTAGGCCAACACCTAAAGGCTCAAGACTTTTTCACCCCGAGGGCACAAGAATATGCAAGGAAGGCCCATTTTGAGCAAGACATAAAGCAATCCCATGTGTGGAAGGTTGCTTGGATGCTTGCTTTGATGCTAACCCGAGGACCATAAGACTCGAAGAATGAACCATCCTCGGTTTTGAGAGCGTGAAAGAGGCGACATTCATCAAGTCCAAACACACAAGGCGCCATTTATGAAGATGTAGGTTCGTGAGAGTATGTGGCATTCATCCAAGGGAGTGTACTTGCTAATACGTGAAGAGTGACCTTGAATATACTCTAAGGCAGCCTTGGATACACTCCAAAGGCACCTCAACTTAGGGGTATTATGGTCTTTTGAGACTCCTTTTTTACATTCCAAAGGAGCACTCTTCATTAAGAGTATTTTAGTCTTTGTTTGTAATAAGTATAAATAGACAATTAGGCTTCTATTTTTCTTACCTTTGATGAATTGTTGAGTGATACTCAGGTTGTATTTTCTTTTCTTAGTGTAGAGCTTGGAAAAGTCATCTTAGTATAGGTCTTGAAAAAGACATTGAAACTAGGGTTAACCTTGTGTTGACATTTTCGCAAAAAAAGTGAGTGCTTGAGGTCATTGATCCCTTTGTGTCCACCTAAGAGTATGGTGTTATCCATCATTGGTGTTGTCTGTCTTGGTGTTTGATACACACCTTGGTGCTATTCATTGGTGTTGGTGTATGTCTCACTATATATCCATTTACTTAATGTGATTTTCCCTTTTGTTTTGTTTGAATATGTGTCTCTCTTCTTCATCTCTCTTCTTTAGTTGTTGGCTTTTGGTTTCTTAGTGTGTTTTCACGTTTTTGTTCAAGTTCTAGGTTAGATCTTGTATCACTTGTTCTATTCATGAAGGTAGAAAAACTTCTTTCAAAAATTGTCACAGTTGTGAGTATACGAAGCAAGAGTTACCATTAGGACTAAAAGTATTGGTTAGGTATATAAAGAGCAATACCATCAAGTTGATTTCAGTCCTAGTAACCATTGGTCAATATTCTCCAAAATAATCATTAGCATGCATAACTCAGTAGGGTGTTCATGGGTCGGTTTGGATCGGTTATTAATCAAAATCATAATCAAATCAAATTAGTCGGTTTTTAAATTTTTAAAACCAAACTAAACTAAATAAAAAATTAAATAACCGTTGGTTTGGTTCTTGTCGATTTAGTTTGGTTTGGTTCGTTTTTTTTTGATTTATAACTTTATGATAAAAGTTAAAAATTAAAAAAAAAAAAATCTAATCTAACATATGAGATGTCAACCGAGTGTTGTATCTCAACCTTGAACCTAAGATGTTAATTGAGTGTTATACTTTAGCAAAGCCATGAAAAACACCATATGAACACTTCTAAAAAATATTTAAAAACTACATTTAACAGAATGTTATGATAAACCCAAAAGGTGTACACATAAAATTCTTGTTCAACAAGGTTCACTACTAAAAAAGGGAAAATTCAACCACAAAAACCGATCACAAGTGGTCGGTTTTTCCCAATTTCCGATCACAAAACCGACCAAAGTGTGTGATCGGTAAAGTAGTGGTAGTTTTTTAAAAACTGACCACGTGTGGTCGGTTTTTTTAAAAATAGATATATTTTTAAAATTCATTATTATTTTATTAAAATTAGAAAAAATAATTTTTTTTAAAAAAACGACCACTAGTGGTCGGTTTTCTGCAAAAAAAATGGTCCAACATGCAATACAACAACAACAACAAACCAAATGTAAATACTTTCAAAAGCATACAACACATACAAATGTCCAACAAAAGTGAAAGTGTAAAAACTACAACAATAGTTTCAAAAGTGTACAAACTACAATAAAATGTCTAAATTCAAAGTACAACACATACAAAAGTCAAAAAACTAAAAGTCATCTTCATCGAATTCGTCCTTGTCTTCCAAATCCTCATCTGTCCTGATATCATCCAGGGGGCGTGGACCTTTTACAGCCCAAACTATATCACCAGGACACGGAGAAATAATCCCTGCAGTCTGAATGAAAGAGCTGAACTGCTCCTGCAACATCCTGATCTGTGATGATATTTCCTCCTCCTTCTGCGCTCTCTCTCTCTATTCAACAAGCTCTTCAGTGAGTTTAGAGATCATATTTTCTAGTCTTTCAATGGTTTCTCTATCAACTGAAGAGCTAGAGTATGCAGGGCCGGATGAACACGTAATATTCTCACCAATTTTTTTTGTGGTATCTGTAGTAATGGCCTCTAACTGCAGGACCTACAGCTTTTTCTCATAACTAAGCCTCTATATGTTGAGGTAGTGAGTCACCCTGACTTTCAGGAGGCTGAATACTATGATACTCACTAACGAACTGCGTATATTTGTCATATATTCAAAGTAAAGTTAAAATTAAAATTCAAAAAATATTAAAGTACTTATAGTTGAATCAACTTTGAGAAAAAGATTCATAAATACAATATTCGTTTCTTACATGGGCAGCTTTTGCACGGGGTTCAACCCAAACATCTTCATCAGTCGGGTTCTTTTTCTTTTTCAGATGAGTCTCTTCGAATAGCTCATCGTGTGGTATGCTCCTACCCTTTTCTTTTTTCTGCATATGAAAAAGTTATCAATGTTCAAATAATAAAAAATTTAAATAGAAATAAATAATTAAAACTGTAAAAGTTACATACAATTTTTTCCTGCACAACAATAATATTTTTGGTACCCGCAATATGTAGGGATGATGCCCGGGCTTTCTTTCCTTTTTTCCTCAGCAATTGGTATTCTTTGCTATTCCAATGGCAAAACTGTTGCCATAAGAATTCACTAATCCAGTCAGGTCGTACCAAGTTGGTTCAGGCATAATCCAACATACCGTTAAATCTGAATCTACATTTTTTGAAAAAGTTCTTCTTTATAAGATATGCTTTCGCATTATCCCACTAGTAAAATTTCTACAACAAAAATAAAAATATAATATTCAATCTTTTGTTCTAACAAAGTGTTAAGTAGTCAATAAGTTTACATTAAATTCTTGAAACATTCTTTCCCTGTCAATTTCTGGAACCTTTTGTCAACTGATCCATTAGCCGTTGAAGTTTCGACAAATGCATTTTCTCACAACTTGTCCAACTCCAGCATCTGGCCTAAACCTACAACACAAGATCAAACAGTAATTTCATAGAGCATAATAATAGAGTAATAAATAATGTTATTATATTTATAAATCTTACCCTCTCGCATATGGAATAAGATAACACCTCTCAGAATCATCTCTGTCTCCTGGCTGTGGATCAAGTGATGGTGGATACACTGGTGTGGGTGGATTTGAAGCACCCGATGGAGTGCCTCCAATCTAAAGATCTGACAACCCAATAGATCTAGCAGAATCACTGTTCGAAGCTATGTGACTGCTATAGGAGGGTATCAATGATGGTAGATGTCTGGATGTGCCAATGGCCATTCGATAGTACTGTGATGACCGTGGAACGGTGATAGGAGCAGATTGGGTCGGTGTAGACCCATGAAGTGGCCCCACATGCATAGGAATAGGAACCGAATGCTGAGATGACCTAGAATATGAGGGTTGTACTGTCGCGTTAGCAAACCGACCCTCAAATATATGGATATCTATCAGTCATCTAGCTCTCTTTTGTTTTTGGGTTTCATAAGATCAAATTTTACCTTACTTTTGTCACCTTTACCTAACATCTAAATTATGTAAAGTTAACAAGTATATAGTTCCTACAAATTAATATATAAGAAAACATTCCTAGTAACTAATTTCAAGTTACTAATTCACATTTCAAATCGCTCCAACAACACGAGATAGACAAGAATTTTTATTACTATATAAATTATGAAAAAGTGAAAACAACAATCTTAAATAGTATATTACATATCAATCTTAAACAAGAAACATAAAGGTAAATATATAGTACAAAGCATAAAGACATCAATACATAATAAATACAACCTACACAACTAATCCTCCTTTTCAGAAGACTCTCCACTAAACCATTCACCCCGGAAGTTTTCTCATCTCCTACCCACTCAACCTCTTCTTCCGCAATATTAACTTCTTCAAATATATTTTTTGAGTGATTCAAACTATACACTAAGTCAACGTCCACTTGCTAGTTATCAATCTGCATTTTATTTTGATATGCAGTCTCCAGCATATTCTCAATTTCCACCCATCCTATAGGATTTTTTTTTTATTATAACCCACCAATTAGACTTATCACTGTACAACGGATAAGGAGCATAATATACTTGTTAAGCATTTTGTGCTAGAACAAATGGATCGTAAATAGGATACGACCTATTGTGCTTCACTTCAATGATGTTATGATCCTTATGTACTCTTGTGCCTCTTGTGCTTGGATCAAACCACTTACATTGAAAGAGGATAATTTTTTTATTGGGAAACCAGCATACTCTAGTTCTAAGATCTCGTGTATGATGCCAAAGTAATCAACATCATCATCACCCTTAACCCAAGCACCACTATTGTTTGTTTTCCTTGTTTTGAAATGTTGTTCGGTGGAAAATTTAAAACCTATTTACTGCGTAATGGGAAATTGCATGAGCTTCAACTGGATCCAAAGAAATATCTCTCAAGAGTTGATTGTATGCGGCTGCATTTGGTGACTGGTGTACCTAAAAATATTATATATATATATATTATATGTTAGTTGAGAAATATGTAAATGTTTAAAATTTGTAGAAATATTAATACACTTACGAACCTCATATGTACATCATGTTGCAAAGGATGAATACACTTAATTTTCGTGGAATTAAGTCTTAAATGAACTGAAGATCCAACATGCGAAACACAATTATTTTCTTTAAGGGAATGAGTAAACAACTAAGATATGTTAAAATTTTAATCTCCTTACTTTAGAAAGGGCTCAACTTATGGGCAATTTAGCAAGACATACAAAGTTACTGATTTGCGCTCCGTAGGAGTGAATCGGTTTCGTATGGTGATACCGAATGACCAAGGAAAGTCACCAAAACATCCCACAAATCACACAAAAATAGTCCACAAGGTACATGACACAAAGTGGCTATACGATGACAACTCAAGAAACCAAGATTACAAGGCATTAAACACCAAAACAGCAGCTACACCAACAAAACAAGATGATAACATTAAGAAAAGATCACAAGAATAATGTAACAAAAACACACAACTTCACTAGAAACAACTACAAACTAGTACAACGCTTACAAGAACAAAGGATAGGAAATGTGACATACAATATTACAAACAATAAGAACCAAGGTATGTATTAAATACCAAGACCCTTAACACTTGTAATATCAACACCAACACTCTACGATGACACAAGAGGGCATCCACCACTCAAGCACCAAGGTTTCTAACAATGTTTTGCAACACTAGTAATTCCACACTAGTATCACCCTAGTTATGGTTGCTCTCACTCTCTCTAGAGGAGTTTCTTTCAATAACATTCAAAAACTAAAGACTAAACCCTACAAGGTTCTATTTATATTACATTACAAAAATAAGAGACAAAATATTAAAATACCCTTTAATGACTAGTCTTCAAAATGGCCGCCCATTGAGTGCTCCTTAGGGACGGTTTTGGGCCTCCTTAACACTTGGACTTGTGCACTTTTTTAGTTGGTCTTAAAAATATTCAAAAAGTTTCCATGGTCATGATCTTACTCGTATTATACTCTCCATCTTGAGAGGAATTTGCCCACAAATTCACGACCTTGCCTCTTTTAGAGAGGCACTTCACACGGTCTCTCACACAGCCATGCATCTTTCCCATCTTCCTCATCTTGCATTTCAACCTCTTCTTGCTCTCCATCTTGATGCTTGCCATCAACCTTAGTCGATTCACTTACTACTTCTTCCCCAAGATAGTATAATGTTTCCTCCTTAGGATCACGTTCCTCCGATTTGGACACTCGCTAGCCTTGTGCCCCCATCCTTGACATTTGAAGCATTGGAATCCCTTGGAATTGGAAGTGGAACCTTGGGGGATGTTTTGGGGCAGTCTTGGTGATCTTGAGTTGGACAACCATGAATGATCTCTCTTTGATCTCCCTTTCAACCTCCAACACCGCTTGGAAGATGCCATTAATAGTGTCAAACTTATGAAGTGTCATGCGAGTGGAGATGTCCTTGTTCAACCCGACTTTGAAGCACACAATGTCATGATTTACTTGTTTTCCCGGTGATCTAGTTTCAACATCAATTGTTGAAATTCGTCGTAGTAAGCCATGGCACTCTTGCTCCCTTGCCTCAAATTATACAACTTGGAAAGGAGCTCATGTCTATAAGTCTTGGGCAAGTATCTTTTCTGCGTAAGTTTCTTCAACCAAAACCAAAGAGGAGGTTGTCTCCCAATTATCTCATTCCCAAATTGTTTAACATACTCCCACCACGTATTAGCATACCCTTCAAAGTGAGCTATAGCATAACAATTCTTCTTTTCTTTGATGCTATCATTAAGTTGGAATATCTTGTCACAAGATGATTCTCATGCAAGATAAGCTTTGGGATCACTCTCACCCTTAAAAATAGAAAGTCTCACTATGATGGAATTGAGACCTACATCTCTATCTTGATGATAGGTTCCTTGTTGGTACCATTGACCAACTCTTTCTCCATGCCCTCGGTATCCCCTTTGATCCCTATACCTTCTTCTTATTTCTTCTTTCATCACATAAGTATCATCATAGGATCCATATCCTTTCCTATGGTTCTCTCTTCCGTACCCCTCTTCTTGAATGGGTGGATTTTGGATAAGTGGAATTTGTTAAGGTGGGTTTGCATTTAGTTGATGAGGTCTTTAAATTGGAGGATTTTGGATAAGGGTGGCATTTGGGATCCAAGTCCTTCTTTTGGGACTTGGTGGAGTGAGGGATGGCTAGGTCCATCTTGTTCACGACTTTGAGAGTATAGGTTGACTTGGTTTGTAGTATTTGGTGTGTACAACCTTTGGTGCAAGGCTTCGGGAGTAATAGTAGGTGAGGCATTATGAGGGGTATATGGTCAAGAACTCCTTTGGCTTTCCACCCTCTCCGACCTCCCACTTATGGAGACCACATCTGACCTCAACTTCTCAACATTTGCATTCACCCTAGCCATGTCTCGAGACAAAGTTTCAAGACTAGCCAAGATAATATTTGTGACATTATTGTCTACGGTTGGAGAATTGGAAGTTTCGGGTTCCATTTTCACTTGTACCTACAAAATAAAAAAACGTTTGTTCAAAATACTCTCACACGCTCTTCACACTTGGCTTCCTCACTTGATCTTTCAAGTGTTGTAAGCCAGCTATCAACTTGTGAGAACTTGGGAATAAATCTAATCTTGAGTTGGAATGGATTTCGGTATAAAGACTCAAAGAAGTTTGTACGCACTTGAACTAAAAACTACTTCGAATTATAAACTAACAAAGCACCACAAGTAACGCTAACACAAAAGAAGTACTCAAAAACTAGTTCACAACTTAGTAGGTTATTACTAGTTGTCAACTAGTATAGGAGTCAATAAAGTGAAACTAATAGAGACAAGGAAAGAAACTAGGAATGTCCAAGAACTTGAGTTTTGTTGTGGCGTGGCCCACAATTTTTCCTTGGCCGTTGGTATTGTTATGGAAGTTTGAAGTATGATGTTTTCAAGACTTGATTTGTTCAATCTTATTGCTTTGGGGATGATTTTTCAGTTTTGGAGTAGGTGGAAAAGACTTTGGACTCTATTTTCAAAGGTCAAAAGGCTCCTATCAACTTTTCACCAACTTGCACTAATTTGGCAAAACACTTTTTTGTATTAGCTTTGTCCCTTTCCTCTTTTGGCTCTTCTTGAAAAGTGTTTGTCACTCTTTTGGTAACTAAGTCTTTGGATGTCTTTTGTTTATTTACCACTTTGGTGTTGTCTTGACAGTATTCTCAAGACAAACATAGAGTCTTGTCTCTCTCTTCTCTTTTCAAATCAAACAACTCTTTTGTCGAATACTACTTCAAGAACAATATGAACAACAACAAGAACAATATGAACAATATCAATCTCTTAGCTGTCCAACCTTCAACAACAACCTTGATAAGAGCTCAAATCTTGGACCTTAGACATAAGGGGTGTTAGTGAACAACAAGCTAACACACGAAACTATTAAGACAAATAAAACACACCTAAATCTAGATACTATTCTTGGCCAAACAACATCAATAACACCAAGAACAAGAGCACTTCAACTCTCTTTTTTTCAACTTAGAGAGCCCAAGATCGGTAGTGTATGAACACAACCAGCCTTAGCTTTGATACCAAATGATACCAAATGACCAAGGAAAGGCACCAAAACAGTGCACAAAAAGAATAAAAATAGTCCACAAGGTACATGACACAAAGTGGCTATACGATGAAAACTCAAGAACCTAAGATTACAAGGTGTTAAACACCAAAACAGCAGCTACACCAGCAGAACAGGATGATAACATTAAGAAAAGATCACAAGAATAATGTAACAAAAACACACAACTTCACTAGAAACAACTACAAACTAGTACAACGCTTACAAGAACAAAGGATAGGAAATGTGACATACAATATTACAAACAA
>NC_061117.1:7760560-7771632 GCF_002878395.1 Capsicum annuum
TGCCTTTTCAAAATTAAGTGGCGACTCTCAAAAAGTCAAAATTTCTCCGCAAAATACTATAAAAGCTTTTCTACCATTCTTTTCCTTTGAAACTTAGAGACTTTAGGCGCTTTGGAAACTTGGAACTTTGAGAGTTTCTTCTAACCGACATAAACCATGTGAGCTGACATAGAGTCTAACGTCTTGCCCACGTTAGGGAGATCTATTCTACCATTTCCATCGGAATAGAATCTTAGCTTGAGTTATCACTATCTTAGCCCACTATGGGCAATCATAAACCTACGGTGGTACTTAGTTCTGGGGCATGAGACCTTGGAATCATACCCAACTCGGTGCTAAATACTACTCCCATACTTATTGCTCAGAACTTTTAGGAAATCCACCTTAAAACAGCACAAGGATTTATAAGGAAAACCAATTTAGCTTTTCTTTGCTTTAAATCATAAACTTTACGAATAATGTGGATTCCTATTTTAGCTTGGATCAATAGATCAACTTTCTTTATCAAAATCTGAAAATAGCTAATCATGGGATGCTTAAAACATAGTCATTCTTGAAATGTCAACATACAAACTTGGGCTTAATGACCCATGCTTCAATTTCATGTCAAACACCATAAGGTTCATGTTTGATAACACAAATATTCATAATTCAACTCAAAATCTAAAAAATATCATTATATGCATTAATTTTTCGAAAGTAGACGTGTAATTCAATATCCAAATCACTTAAAATTTCAAAATCATGCAATTAGCAACATTGGGTATAAACCCTAACTTAAATTTCATGGGAAATCATACAAAACTCAGCAATTTATAATTTAAAGTAAGTTTTTGGGCACAAGGATGAAAGATTTATCCTTGTTCAAAACTCCGCATACCTTGGATGATGAACAAGATGAACAAGTTTGCTTTTGGGATTCTATTTGTGCTCTTGAATGATGATTCTTGGAATTCTTGAATTGGGAACTTTGAATCTTGAATTAATTTTTTTAAAAAATGGTGAAATCTTGGGGATTCTTGAAGTTGAATGTTGAAGCTTAGGGTTTTGCTTGAGAGAAACTTTAATGAATATAAGCATAAAATGCTTGTAATAGGCTTAAATCTTGTGTTTGGATGGAACTGGGGGCTTGGAAATTATCCAAAATACCCTTTTTAAACCCCTAAACAAAACTGAAAAAATGAACTGGGGTCCTGATTTAATGGGCCACTGCAACGCGCCACTATCGCGGTAGCTCATTAGAATTTGACGACCGGGAAATTGGGGGTCTCCGTGATGCGGAGCTATCGCTTTGTCCCACTATATTTTGACAATAGGGACCTGAAACTTCAACACGATGTGCCACCATCGTGGTGCCCTATAGAGATGCCATTTTGGCCTTCGGCGCGATGCGCCACTAGAGTATTGGACTACTGGAAATTGACAAATGGGAAAATGGACCTCTCCACGATGGGCCAATATCGTAGAGGTCTACTGTAATTGACAATTGCCATTTTTGCCTCTTCCGCAACGCGCTGAGAGTCCAGGTGACACACTGTCAACTTAAAAATGCTCTAACTTCTCAACCGAGTGTCGGATTTAGGCGAATTTGGTATCGATGGAAAGTTTATTCAATTTTTCACACAATAAAAAGTCAAAATCTTGAAATACCGCATGAAATAAATGGTATTCATCTTTGAAGCAAATTCTTGACATTCTAGGGATGAATTTAAGCTAGGAAAAGTATGAGGTATTACGTACATTACCTATGGACGAGTATTGGTACAATACTTATTTTCACTCTGCTATTCAGACTACTCCTTATGAGGCATTATATGGGTGACCTCCTCCTATACATCTTCCTTATCCTTATCTATCAGATGAATCAATTTTTGCTGAGGTGGACTCTATATTACTTAATGGAGAGCTTAAGTTGCAACTCCTGAAACACCACTTACTCAAGGCTCAATTAAGAATGAAGTGACAGGCAGATTCACATAGAAGTAATAGACATTTTGATGTTGGTAATTGGGTCTACTTTAAATTCCAACTTATAAGCAGGATACTATCTCTAATCACTCTACCCATAAATTGGCTGCTAAGTATTATGACCCCTTTCAAATCATTAAAAAGGTTGGACCTATGGCCTACACTCTTTTGTTGCTTAGTTCTACCATGATCCATCCTATAATGCATGTGTCCTTGTTGAAAAGGTGTTATGAAGTTCCTTTTACTATCACTTATCCTCCTATTATGGAAATGGCTAATCTAAATTGTCCTCTTCCTGAGGTTGCTTTGTAAAGAAGAATGGTTAAGAAAGGCAATAAAGCCATTGCTCATAGGTGTTAGTAAAGTGGCTTGATCTTCCTGCTGATATAGCTACCTAGGAATTTTTAATATGTTGAAAGCTCATTTTCCATCTTTTAATCCTTGAGGACAAGGATCATGTATTAAGGGGGAATACAAGTAGTTAGTACAGTAGTGGTAGTCTAGAAATTAGTTAGTAACAGTTAGTTAGTTGTCTGTTAGCTGCAACTATTTCAGTTGAGTTAATCAAATGGTATCTTCTATAAATAGGGTATGTAATTATTCGGTTACAATCATATATGAAATAAACACAATCTCTCTCTCTCTCTCAATTCTCTCTGGATGTGTTTGGTATGATGGAAAATGTTTTCTAGAAAACATTTTCTCATTTTTCCTTGTATGGTTATAAATATTTTTTGAGAAAACATTTTCCATGGTGACTTGTTTTCCTTCATTTTCCTAGAGAACCATATGTTAATAAAGACCAAGAAAGAGAATTTTACATGAATAGTATTTTGAATGGAAGTGATGTTCATTGTGTAGGTCAGATAAGAATGAGTAAGCATGTGTTTTATGAACTATGTAATGCTCTTAGAAGGAATAGTTTCTTGTGTTCAACCAAAAATATGTCTGTTATGTCTATTCAAGAACAAGTGCTGATATTTTTAGAGATTGTTGGTTTTAATGAAAGATTCGGAAGATTGGATCATACTTTTATAGGTTAATCGAGTCTATTCATCGATGCTTCCACACTGTACTTCAAGCAGTTTTGAAACTCTATCCAATCCTTATAAAATCATCGGATAGAACCATCCAACCGGAGATAATGAACAACCATCGGTATTATCCCTGGTTTACCATAAGTGACATACTAAAATTTTATATTTTAAGTCATTTTATTAAAAATACTACATATTATTGACTTAAGTTTTATATAGGATTGTGTAGGAGCAATAAATGGAACACATATGCTTGCATCTGTTCCTATTGAGCAACAAAATAGATTGTGTGGTCAAAAAGGCATAACAACACAAAATGTATTAGCTGTCATTAACTTTAATTTGAAGTTCACGTATGCGCTTGCTGGTTGGGAAGGATCTGCACATGATTCTCGCATATTAAAGGATGCATTGGAGAGACCACATGGTCTCCAAATCCCACAAGGTATCTTATTCAATATAAAGTAGTTTATATGAAAAGTAGGTGAACAATGTATATTAATTAACTTTAGTTTGACTTTGTATCTTGTAGATGCGGGATATGGACTTTGTAAAGGGTTTATTCCTCCTTATCATGGAATATACTTTCACTTGCAAGAGTATAGTGATTGTTCTCCCCAAAATGAAAAAAAACTATTCAATCTTCGTCATGCATCGCTGAGATCCTCGATTGAACGTGCCCTTGCTATTCTAAAGAGACGATTTCGTGTGATTGACAATGAACATTTTTGGGACTTTAAGACACAAGTGAATGTGGTATTAACGTCGTGCATTTTACATAATCACATAGTTGATTTGGAGCTAAATGAAATGATAATACAAGAAGTAGATGTTGAAGCAGTAGTTCAACCTCAAAATGCTCAAATTACTCAAAATTCTCAAGGAAGTCAAAACTATCAAACACAAAGAGAAAGGCCTAAAGAAGCTAGACAATGGTCATCAAAAAGAGATGCAATTGCTCATGCCATGTATGTAAATTATGATAGGCGGAGGAATGAGGGACTTTAGTGTATTAAGTAAGAAACTTCGATAGCTAAATAGATAATGCTGCTTGATTTTGCTTTTGATATTTTCTTATTTCTTCGTCTTGTTGTAGTAATTGGCCAGATCCTGTATGAAAGAAATACTTCTATGGCTCATTATTGTTTTTCTATTAGCTTTGAGTGTTCTTTTTACTGCTATTTTTATTTGGTATATACAGAGTTCACAAGTTTCTGCTAATTTGTATTTGTGTTCTGTTGAGTATGAATTATTCACGTAGTTTCTTGACTTGTAACAGTAAATCATGGGGAAAAAGGAGAGAGGCAATTTAGATGATCAAAACCAATGGAATATTTGATGTTGGAGATTCTAGCCAATGAAGTAAAGTAAGGGAATAAATCGACGAATCAGTTTAAGGCCAACTCATTTAAACGTGTTTCGAATGCCATTAACGAACTAGGAATGGGTTGTTCATCTAAGCATTTGGAGAATCATCTTAAAACAATAAGAAACACTTGGAGTACAATCCAAACTCTACTAAACAAAAGTGGTCCTGGATGGGATGACAATGACAACTTGAAGATGATTGCAGCCAGTCCCAAAGTCTATGCAGTCCATATTCAGGTAAGCAATAGTTTTAGACCTTGATGTTCTCCTGTAATTTGTTAGTAATTATTGGAGTTTGTTTAATTGGAAGAATTTCTGATGATGTGTGTATATTAGATTGGATTGGAATTGGAATTGGGAGGGTATTTGTTGTGAAGCAGAACCATATGAGCTCAGCTCTTGGATGATTGTTTGATTTTTGGGGTTAGTGCGTGAACAATTGCACCTGTTTCTCTGGGTGTGACGAAGCATTTAATTCAACCAGAAGTTCTTTTAATTCTAGTTAGCAACATATATGTTTTATTTCACATATTAGGAAAAAATGAGACACATATGTTTGTGTAGGAATAAATGTGTCATCAAGAGTCCATCTAGTCTTAGAGAGCATCTACGTTGACGCCCCAAGGGCTTTAGTCTAATGGTAAGTTTGTAACACATGCTGTGTGGATTAGGTGCACGCCATATGTTAGAATCCTATCGTAAAAAAAAACTTGGAGTTAATATTGAGAAGGGTAGAGGGGTGGACGAGTCTGGAACCATGCATCACTGTCCTCGAGAATTTTCTCGAATATAAAATTTGATAAAATTCATGAAGCTAGTCGTATTTAGATTTGTAACATCTCTATATTCATTGAATGGAGTTAATGAAATACTGGAGAATATATCATAAATATTGCTAGGATAGCATATAATATTTTGTATTGTGGTAGAATATTTACTTACCTTGTCAGGAGTATAGAATAATTGTTTACCCTTATCACCTATGACTCCTATTTAAGGAGCTCTTCTTATCGATTGGAACACGACCAATTCCAAGAAGAGTTCTCTTCTTTTTGTTTTTACTCTCGATAAGATGTAATATAGTTTAAGCAGTATGACTGCCTAGATTGTCCCACGATTACATTGGGTATGTTGTTGTTGTTGCCTTCCAGCATTCAAAACATATGGTCTCCAACGATGGAGTGCCTCAGCGACATGTGTCGAACTTATTTGAACTAAAGCTAGTGAAAATTAATTATAGTATATTTTGGTAGCACCGACTTGCATTTTCATTTATGATTTCTTAATAGACATGATAATATCATGATTCTCAATGACAGAGCTACCACTGCCTATCCAAGCCCCTTCCCTGCTGACAGGGGCGGACCCATGTGTAATTTTGAGGTGCTCCGGCACCTACTAAATTCGACGTAGATTAGGTATAATTATATAAGAAACACAGAATAAATGGTATAATTTATTAAAAAGCACCCAAAGAACAAACATATGGTTTGATGGAGTGGCTTGAGGATGTGACTCTCATGTCTAGTTTTCTAGGTTCGAATCCCTGCAACTACATACTATTTTTTTGAGCACCCACAACCTTGAATTCCTGGGTCCGTCACTGCCTACTGATTTGCATTCTTTTAATTATTAGCTATCAAATTTCCAGAAATTTTGAAGTAAAGAAGTGCTTTCTTCCTCTTTTTTGTTTTATGGTCAACATTTTCCAGTTAACTTAACTTTTCTGTATGTTCTGTTTCCTTGTCTCTTGGCTCTGCTATTAATGTTTCCCATTGTTAAGTACTGCTGGTGTGTTAAGTAGACCATCCTTGTTTGACCTTGACGGTCTCTGTGATTTTAATCACAGAACATTCTTTTGGTAGGATATCTTTCGAAGTTGTTATTGTTTACTCTATTTAGGTGCTTTCTAGATTAGGTCATGTAGGGGTTTGTAACTAGATCTAAGACTTAATAAAAACCGAAAGGCCTTTGGTAAGCTGTAACCCCACTTAAAGCTCTGGATATGCTCATAGGTCACTGATTTACCCTTAAATCCTGGAGATGATGATCTTGAGATGATAAATTTCAGATTGTCCTGTCTGTAACTATATCAAAATTAGGTTACATTCTGTAGGACTTTTGAGCGTTTAACTGAGATTTTTGGAAAACTTTGTGTTTTTTCCTTAAAATTCTGAATATGGCCCTAACAATAGGCGAGCAGGTGTCACCAACTCCCTAACTTAATCATTAATACTTTAATCCATCCCTAAGCTCCTTATAGTTAAAATTTTCACCAGTATTGTTGATTGTTGTCTATGAACTTCTAATCAATTGCAAGTACGAAGATACAGGTAGCTCAGTAGCTGTAGATACTCCTATTTACTAGTGAAAAGGAAAGAATATTACAATGCATCACATTGTCCTCTCAATTGTGTCCATTTTTTCTCTTCTGCTTTCTCTTTTCTTGTGTGGTCGAGCATTGTCAGTTGCTTTTACATTGAGTTTAACGACAGGGATCTTTCACTTCAGTAATCAGCCTGTAGGTGTAAGTTGGAATTATGCATCTGCACTCTGGAGTGAAGTATTTATAGCACCTTGCAACCTTTCTTCATTTGTCTTGCAAGTAGTTAAAATTGACCCTCTGCACTCTTTCTTTAGTGCAGAAATATGTTCTTTCACACTTCTCAAGAGTTAACAAACTTCAAATGAACCATTTATCACTGGGAGAAACTTATCGCTAATAATTTTGCACTATGTTTGTGACCTATTTGCTTTGTTGCTTGCCATTAGGAGGTTGAGTTGAGGACGTTGTATCTTTTGTTGTACTACTTGGTGTATCTTCTATATGATATTATTGGATATATTGATTTCTATGATATTTTATCCTTTGCCTTATCTTCTATGATATTTTGTCCTTTGACTATGCCTGATCTTTTATGATATTTTATCCTTTGACTATGCCTTGTCTAGATTGTCTTATATTGAGCATTGTTCTATTTTGAGCCGGGAGTCTTTTGGAAACAGCCTCTCTATCTCATTTCTACTCTTTGTATTGTAGGCATATCTCAATTATGACAAGTTCGTCAACAAAAATATTGAAATGTTTGACAAAATGTCTCTTGTGTGTGGAAATGATCGGGATAAGGGAGATTGTGCTACATCATTCGAAGATATAGATTTTGATAGTTTTTCTAAGAAAGATAATGATAATGACCTTGAAGGACCATCCATCGAAAAGGATGTGCAAGTAACCGAAGCTTCTCAAATCAAGGCAAGTCGCAAAAGAAAACGTTCTTTTGAAGTGCAAGATGTCGTAGGTGATATATCAATAAAGTTTGGAGAAGTGACAACGGTAACCGGTAGAATGATTGATAGTCATCTAGATGTGACAAAGTTGTATCAAGAAGTTATCGCAATGGAAGGTTATAATAAAGAGTTCCTCGGTGATGCTTTTGATTATTTGGTGCAAAGCAACACTCTAGCTAAGGCATTCATGGTCAAAAATCAAAATCTTCGTAAGGTGTGGTTGCAACGATTCAAGCAACAACAATAGTGACACCAATTTGGTTGGTTTAGCTTCATAGGATTTAGAAGCAACTATTATTCGCACGCTTTTGTTTTTTATAATATATCGTGTATTTGCTTACAAACTTCTCTCCGTTCTTTTGTTTTGGATAGTATATCGTGTATTTACTTTCAAATTTCTCTTTTGTGCATTTGTGAGCATTGATTAGGAAGCTTGAATTATGTAGGTATTAGTTGCTTAAATTTTAACTTCTTATAATATTTTGATACTCGATATTAATATTATTTGCTATGCTTAAATTAGTACCGACAAAATGTTGAGTTGTTTGATATACTAGTTAATTGTTAAGTAGTATTTTTCAAAAAAATATTTTTTCCTCTCACCACTCAAACAACTAAAAACATTTTTTAGAAAAATATTTTCTATTCATCAACCAAACACACCATAAAATATTTTTTGGAAAATATTTTCCAAACATGAGAAAATAAGCAGAAAATCAACTTATTTTCTAGGAAAACATTTTCCATCATACCAAACACACCCATCTCTCTGTGTTTTCTTGTTCTCTCCATAGATTGTATCCTCAAAATTATCCTGGACAATGAATCGATCCTCAAATCCTTGTGATTCCTGCAATTGAGTAACACCGACACATAATGACCTGTCAATTAGCTTAGTATTTAGAGCCTACACAGCATGATTGAATTTCTTTCTGCATATAACTATTGCAAATGGCAACTTCTTGACTTCTTGCAGCTACACCACAGAAGTATCGACAGTAATCATTTCGCAGTTGATGCAGTTGTCATGGGCTCTAGTTTCACCATCACCAGGGGCGGAGCTAGAATCCCCTATGTTGGAGTTATACTCTGCATGGAAAAATGGTTTCTTTGGTTGTATATAAACTTTCCCTTGAAATATAGCCAAGATTCTAGTGTAGGGTCAAAAAGGTTCAAAAATCGATTTAGTTTATAACTTCCAAGTCCCAAGTGTGACATTCTTATATTATTTCAAAAATCCCGTTGAATAAATTCCTGGCTCCACCCACCAACACCCATTGGTGAGACTGGCTTGCTCTCACTTAATATACAATGGAGTGTGCGGGTGAGTAGTTGGTTACTAGCAGTTGGTCACAGTTAATCAAGATGTATAAATTCAGAGACCAAAAGCTCCCCCTCCCCCGAACCCCCACCCGAAGATACACATACAACAAACAAGACCATATTATCAGAAAAAAGCCGCACAAATGCTCAATTACTGATAAAACAGATACAGAGGTTATGACTAATGTACATACTATTCTTGCACAACTTACAGTTCCTTCTTCGTAGCAGCTTCCACGCTGAAATGCGGTTTTCTTCAGCTCAGCGGAAAAATGTCTGATTGATCTTCCACATACGATAATCTTCACAGCTGGATAAGCATAAACTGAATGGAAAGAGTAACAAGAGAAGAAAAATAGAGAGGTATCTCTAATTTAAAAAAGGGAAAAAACCATTTGAGTTAGTATTAGATTCTGGAGAATGACAGAGGGTCAAAACCACCAAGGATGCTCCCCATAGCTCACTAACTTAGGCAACCCAGAGCACTAAAGCTACCGCTATGCGCAGGATATAAGGAAGGACCCCACCACAAGGATGTATTGTATGCAGCTAGGGGTGGCAAACGGAAGGGTTGAGTCGAATATGGGCGGGTTAAAAGTGGGTCGTTAATATGGATAAAATATCCAACCCAACCCATATTTGTTTATGAATAAAATGGATAAACCCAATGGATAATATAGATATCCATATTATCCGTTACGCCTTATTATGTAAAGACAAAAATACTCTTATATTACAAGAAAAAACTAAATGACTTAGCAAACATAAGTTTTTAATTATTTAATTTAGCCTAAGTTTTGATTAATTACAATCCATAGGCTCTCTTGCTAATTAAATACACTCCATAACCTCTCTTTTTTATTTCTCCCTTAACTTACTCTTTTTCTCTTTTTTTTTCTTTTCCTTTTTTTTCTTTTTTCGTTCTCATTTTTTCTTTTCCATTTTTTTGCATTTTTGTTTTTTCTTTATTTTTTTCATTTTGTTACATTTTTTGTCATTTTCCCCCTTTTTGTATTTTATTTTTCATTTTGCTTTGTCCGTTTATTCGTTTTTTATCATTTTTTTTATATTTTTTTCTCTCATTTTTTTGTTGTATTTTATGTTTATTTTTATCATACTATATACTTCAAATAAATTTATTATTTGTATTTGAATAGTTTAAATGTAAATATTTATAACTTATTATTTGTATTTGTACACAAACAAGTGTATGAATTTATTGTATTTGTTTGAGTCTAAAATATACAAATATGCACACATCATTTATACAAATGTATCATTAGTATTTGTATATCAAATTTATCACTTGTATTTGTATATAAACAAGAACCATTTGTATTTAGATAGTTCAAGTTTTATAAACATTTATCATATTTGATACAATTATATCGATAAAAATAAAAATATAAATGATAGCATGAACTATAAAATAAAAATACAATTATATCAATAAATATAAAAATATAAATAATAGCATGAACTATAAAATAAAAATACTCATACAAGTGCAAACTATAAAATACAAACACAATTGTGTCAATGAATATAAAAATATAAATGATGGTGCACATAAAAATACAATAAGCGATTGTGGTATTTTTTGTGCTCGACGTAATAATATTTTTCAAAAGTACAAAAATAATTAGAAAAGAAGAAAGAAAAAAATATAAAAAAAAATAAAAGAATAAAGAGGAATAGAAGTTAGAGATAGAAGAGAAAGAAAAAAAAAAAAGAAAAAAAAAAAAAAAAAAAAAAAGGGGGGGAGAAAAAGAAAAAATATAAAAAAAATGAGAAAGAAAAATTTAAAAAGGAAAAAAAGAAGAAAATAGAGAAATAGAAATTAAAGATAGAAGAGAGAAAAAAGGCAAAAAGAAAGAACCGAAAAAGGAAAAAAGAAAGCAAAAAAAAAAAAAAGTAAAAAGTTATGAAAATAAAAATTGAAAAAAATGGAAAATATTTTCTATTTTTTTAAGAAAAATATTTTTGAAAAAAAAATTCTTCATTCCAAACACACCCTTAATAAGTATACTTTAGACATTGCTACAACTTCATACGTCATACTTTAATTTTTTTAAAAAAGTTCACATT
>NC_061117.1:7771732-7784977 GCF_002878395.1 Capsicum annuum
TAAGAATAAGGAGAACAGAGTACTAATATTTAAGAATAAGGAGTTGCGACCTAGAAGTCCTTCTTCATTAACATGTGTCTTTATTCACAACATTTTCGTTATTTCAATGTATTTTTAAAAAGTTATATCGATGCATAAAACTTAAACTTTTTCAATATTTGTGTAAACTTTTGTAAGAGTGAATTTTGTAAGTATATTTCTCGATCTTTTTATATCTTTACCGTTCCTTTTTAATTGTGATAATTATTAAAAATAATTGATCAAAAATACTTGTTATTTTTTGAAAAATTAAGAGTTAATCATAATCATGCAAAAAGTATAACCACTCATATGTAAATTTATCAACTACAAATGTTTCACTCTTCTAACTCCGCATTCTCTAGCTCGCTTTGAAGGAGTCTTGAAGTACCTACTAAAGTAGCTATATGTGATCAGAAGTAGTTATATGTGATCAAAAGGTCATGGTTCAAGTTTTGAAAATAGTCTCTGATAAAAATGTAAAATAAAGTTGTATACAATAGACTCTTATAGTCGATCCTTTGCTCGGATCTTACACATAGTAAAAGATTTAATGCATCGAGCTCTCCTTTCTTAAAAAAAAAGGCCAATTTGGCGGCTGAAGCTTTTCTCTGCATTTCTGCATAGTCTTATCTTGCATTTGAGGAGAGGTTGTTGATCGTAGTACTCTTACCAAAATATCAAAAAGTAGTCCCCACCTATACTCTCTTTGTGTGGCTTGCACTCTCCACGTAAATCAAATTAATCTTATCTTCTCCACCACCATGCACCCTCGTCATTATGGGCTGCTCCTCCACCCTCCTCCCTACTCCTCCTCATCTCCACCGCCATCACCCCACCCCCTCCCTCTCTCCACCCCACTTCAACCGCCGCTCTCTCCTCTTCCTCTCTACCACCCTCACACTCCCCACCACCCTCTCCATCGCCGCGCCATCTTCACCAGACACCACCATCACAGACCGTGTCTTCTTAGACTTCAGCATTTGTCCGAATTACTTCACAAACAGAAATCTTGGTGATGATCTCTCAAGCTGCTCAGATATCGAACCTATAGGCCGAGTTATCCTCGGCCTTTATGGTAACATAGTTCCAATCACTGTATCAAATTTCAAAGCCATGTGTAATGGATCATCAGGATCAACATACAAAGGTACATTGGTGCAGAAGATTTTCCCAGGACAGTTTTTTATGGCAGGAAGACAAGGGAGGAGAGATAAAGGAGAAGTGAAACCACCAATGAAGTTAGTTAGGAATGTTGAGACAGTTGAATCTAAAGCATTTGTATTGGGACATTCTAGAAGTGGAGTTGTTTCTTTGAATTTATCTGAGAATGATGATGATGATGATTTAAAGATGAATCCTGAGTATCATAATGTGGAGTTTTTGATTACTACTGGACCTGGTCCTTGTCCTCAGCTTGATAACAAGAATATTGTTTTTGGAACTGTTCTTGAAGGTTAGTTACCCTGAATCTAAAAATCTTATATAATTTAGTTTAGTTTAATAAGGATGCCTTGGCATAATTGGTAAAGTTGTTGTCATGGTCACGGGTTCAAGTCGTGAAAATAGTCTCTTGTAGAAATATAGGGTAAGGTTGTGCACAATAGACCTTTGTGGTCGAACCCTTTTCTAGACCTCACTAATAGTAGGAGCTTTAGTTTATCGGGCTGTACACTGACGGGCAAGGGTCTGTAGGAAACACTCTCTCTACCTCTGAGGTAGGGGTAAGGGCATTGTATACTCTACCCTTCCCAGATCCACTTTGGGGAACTATACTGCGTATGTTGTTGTTGTACAATGACATGTACATGATTTTTTACTCCTGTTGCTTCAATTTGTTTGTCGGGTTTTGACTTGGCACAGGGTTTAAGAAAGTAAAGAAAACTTTGAAATATCTTTATCTTCATGTGAAATGTTAGAATTGGAGAGTTGCCAAAAAAGAAAAGAGATATTTTTTTCTTAAACGGACTAAAAAAAATGCAAGACAAACAAATTGAAATGTAGGGAGTATCTATTAGTCTATTTTAATATGTTGTAGAAGGTCGTATGCTTTATATTTGAGTTAATTATCTGGATTGTTATGGACAAGCACTATAGTTATTTTTAGGTGACCTAGCTGTATTGCATAGAAGTTAAATACTTCAGTTAATCCCACTATTGTTCTCCACCTTATATAATGCAATAAATGAATGTTTACATATTAGTCTATTTTAACCTGGTTTAGAAGGTAGCATGCCTTATTCTAGAGTTAAATAATCTCAATTTTTATGGAAAATTAATGTGGTTATCTTTTAGGTGACCCGATAGTGTGAAAAATCTTTACACTGCGAGAAGTTAGACTCAAATTTTTTTCATTGTATCTTTTGGCTAAATGATTAAATGTTTCAATTCTAATTGTTTAATCAGTAGTAGTAGTAATAACAGTAATAATAGATGCCTTAAGGTAGCTTGGAGAAAGATCATCTGCAACGATGGTGACGGACTCAAGAAAGATGATAGTACCTGCCGTTTGTGTGGGGGAGCAGAGGAGTCTGTGGAGCGCCTGTTCGTCCGGTGCTCCTTTCTGAAAACAGTACGGCAATCTCTATTGGTTAGGAAGGGAAGTAATAGAACAGCGTAGAACTGGACAGATGAAATAGCATGGACAGTGCTCATGCCAATGGTGGAAACTTTACTGCCCAAATCTACCGCACCACGCCTTTGGCTTGGCGTGTATATTTTGTGGGGCAGAAGCGGAATAATAGCTTACACCTAATGTGGTTGCCAGAGTGATTATTGAACAAGTAGTAGTTCGAGGAAGACTCCAGATGAAGTTGGCTGCTAAACTAGCTGAATTAGACTTCTATCCTAGCTAGTAGTATTATGACATCGAGGTTCTGGCAGTTACTTGTGGTTTCTTAGCTTTTGCTGAGCTTGGGACTATGTCCAAGATCAGTTCTTTTTCTCTATTTAGTGCTGCACAGTGACATTTTGGTTAATAAAAGTTCGGTCCAATATGGTCTTAAGGGCTCACCCGAGAGGAAAATTTGTTTAGAAGGTTTATGGCCCAGCCCTTCCTCGAACCCCATGCATAGCAAGAGCTTAGTGCACCGGGCTGCCCTTTTATATAGAGGTTTGGGCAAAGGCTGTCCTCCAGGTTAACAATAAAGTAAACTATTGACCTAAACAAGTGGTTTGAAATAGGCAACAGAAAAGGCATAATGTGTTCTTAGTTTATGTGATATGATTTCTCTCCATAAGACCATAATAAAAGCATCTGCAGTTCAAAGCGCTTATAGATTAAGCTCTCTTCTTTTATTGATAGTAAATCCTATTGGATCAAACTTCTATTAACCACCTAACACGATACACCAGATATGTAAACTTGAAACTGATTCAAGCAGATAGGGTCAAATGATGACCATAGATTTCAGTGAATGGCATGTCAGTAAAATCTGCTTTTGCTGTTAGCTACTAGCAAAGTTAAGAAGTAAAGGTGCTTTAGACACAAAAAGGGAGTCAACGACAACAAGAACATACCCGGTGTGTTCCTACAAAGTGGGTTCTGGGAAAGGTAAAGTGTACGCAGTCCATACCACTACCTCAGATGAAGTGGAGAAGTTGTTTTCAGGACAAATAATAGTATAACAAACATGAAAACATAGTAAAAACAAACAACAGAATGAAATAACACACCACTAGATAATAAAATAAACAAGACACCCACAGAGTTATAAACTATCTATCCGGAAATGAAGAAATGCAGAAAAAGAGAGAATGTGGTGAAAATTGAAGTAGGGAAGGGTAGTGGAGAGTAACATAAAGAAGGGAAGATGAGTGGAAGGGGTGTGTGTGTGGAGATGATGGAAGAGGAGGGTTGTTGTAAATCGATATGTATACATCTCTAGCGCATTTATTTTTGATGCATCAATAGAGTAATGAAGTAACCTTCTATGATCAGTTAAACTAAACTAATAGTACCTTTGTGTCAGTGTGTAATATAAGTATAATGTGATTCATGCTTATATGGGGTGGGATGTGTACATAATGTCTTTCTTTGGTCACTGATGACAGCGCTGCATTAGTTGCTGATTGACTTGCTGAAGATCAACACAATATATCATCTATCGCCAATTATATGGCGGACTTTTAGTGAATTGAGAATGATTGTAAGAGAAGTTGAAGTTAACCTCGACTATTCAAGTCTCCTGCACAATTTAGCTTGCAGAAAGATACTGGTGAGTGTTTAGGCTTGTGTGATATGATCCAAGCCTAAATATTGTGTGCAATTAGGACTTATTAGGTAAATGTTGTTTCAAGTGTAACATTAAATTGCTGCTTGATATGGATGTATTAGGTAAAGAAATTGAAGGAACAAACATGATGCATAAGAATAAGTTCAAGGGAAAAGAAATCGAGATGGTTCTTTCCCGATAGTTGAGGCAAACGGAACTTTTACAGTCAGTTTGAAAACTCTAGATAATACTAACACCGACTAAGAAGACTTTACCTACAGGCTACCTATGTTGTTCGGACTCTTCAAAAACGTCATTGGGTATGTATCGGATCCTTCAAAAGTAGTGCATTTTTTGAAAGATCTGACACAGGTGCGGCCACATTTTTGGAGAGTCCGAGCAACTTAGCAGGCTACAGCGTAGAACTAAATGAGCTGAGTGGTTATGGCCTGGTGATGTTAGAAGTTGTTCGTGTACCATCTTAATTAGTCAATTTGCCTATCTGTTCCTTCGCCATGTTCTGTTGTAGTGCAGTAGATATCGCTGTGGAAGATGCATAATTGTCTGTCGTAAATAGGGATCAAGTCTTTCTCTCTATTATTTGGTCAACCCTGGTGTAGAGAAAAGTAGGACGAGAAACTATGCACATTCTTAATGAAAAAAGACTAACGTAGAAAGTAGAGTCGTTTGAACATGCTATGATGTGGGCTTAATTGACACCAAACTATGCTTCCAACTTATTTCCACAAGGTCTTCAATGAGCGAAACAAGATGAGAGAGTCGGCCTAGTGGAAGGACCTTTCGCCCTCAAGAATGGGGGTTACGAGGATGGGATTCTACATAAAAAAATAAATCTAACGAAGACCTTCCACGATGGTACAAGAAGACTCTATGCTGCAGAAGGGACAGACAAAAGAAAACAAGAATGATTAGTTCCTAGCTGCTGGTGCACAACAATTTTGGCTAAAGATATATGTTTAGCAAAATCAATGCATTACTAAAAGTGACATGCCACTACTTTGTGTACTATTACAACTTTCTGCATAGTTACTAACATGAAACCTACATGCTGAAACAATATCGATCTATTCACGTCAAAATCTCATCCTTTTCTTGGAATGTACTGCAGGTTTGGATATTGTGACAACTATAGCAGCCATTCCCACTTATACACCATCCAAAAATATTCGACAATATAATGATTTCGCTGAGTTTATTGGAGATGGAAGAGCCAAAAATGCTCGTGCAATCTGGAATAAGCCACTCAAAACTGTTTATATCAGTGATTGTGGAGAACTCAAAGTAGCAAAGCCTACACTTTCTCCTAGCCTACCTTGATATGTTGAACATTTAGTTCAGGTTACTCATATCATTTTCATACACACATTTTTACCATGACTTGTAAAGTGTTCTCTTTTCTGCATGTTACATTGAGAGATCAAAAGGATTTACATAATGCAGAACTTTTAAGTTGAGAAGTCCATATATGTTCAGGTTAATTTTGGTATTAAAAATAGAAAGGAGGACAAAAGGCTTTAGTTTGAATGCAACTATGTTTATAGTGTTTTTGCAAAAACTATGTTTATTTGTGGTGTTTTTTTTGCAGAAACTGAGTTTGAAAGCTTTAGAAATTTGCAAAAACACCACAAAAATGGAATAAGGTAGTTCAGTACACTAAAGCCTCCATTATTGAATTCGAGAACGAACCGAACTACAAGGATCTATTATAAGCGACCTTAGTCTTCATTTTTGCAAGAGGCCTTTTCCACTAACCAAGAATAAAAAATCAAATTCTTATTTTTGATAAAACTCAACCAGTGACACCTAAAAGTATTAGTGGGACATGTTCAATTATAATGATGAACTTCTTTCTTGTACGCAAACACAATTTCTTGAAGAGGATAATCCAAGAATTAAATACCAAATTGTGTATCTCTTTAACACACACATGCTTTGCCGTCTATTAAGAGAATAGGTCCCGAAAAAAAGATCAGATTCTCATAATCTTATACCAACTTTTCATGCAAGAATCAATAGAAAAGGATTTCAACGTCCCACCCTAGAAGAAAGCAGCACATATCACACACCAGCTGCCATACAAGAATCAGTAGAAAGGATTTCAACGCGCCACCCTTGAGAAAAGCAAAACATGTCAGCTACCATGCAAGAATCAACGGAAAGGATTTCGACGCCCCACACTAGAAAAAAGCAACACATGTCAAGCACCAGCTGCCATGCAAAACCAGTAGAATTTCAACACTCCACCCTAGAAAGAAAAAGCACATGTCAGCTGCCATGCAAGAATCAATGGAAAGGATTTCAACGCCCCATTCCATGGAAAGGAGCAGAACACGTTATCACCTACAATCTTCTTTTGCTAAAGACTTTCACAAAATGAAAAATGGTGATATCGTTGTATGCTCCTGTTGAAGTTAGTTGAACAAGTAAAAGTTCCTATTGTTAGTTGGAGTTTAGTGAGAGTTAGTTAGACAGCTGGACTACAGCAGCTAATTTAATTGTTACTTGCTGACTAAACAGTTAGTTAGTTAGTTAGAATGAGTAGAGGTTAGTCGACTAGCTCAATTCTAGAACCTTCTGTATATATATAATTAGATGTAACAATTGTTTCATTGAGGAACTAATCATAATATCAAACAATAAGTTCTTTTCCTTCCTCTCTCAAAATATTCTCTTTTTCTCTCTGTGATCCTGAGCTATCTTAGCTCACTTCCACAAGTTATCATGGTATCAAAGCTTGCATAATCGATCGTCAAGCCTCTCGTTAGTGTTCATCAGCCCTTAATTGCTGAAAATCTCTTCCAGTTTTCCTTGTTTTTGCTACAATTTCTATTGTTTTCTTAACCCTACAAGTTAATTTCCAAAAATTGTTGAGTATACAATCTGCTGTAAGCTTCCGTGGTTGCAACTGCACCTACAACTGGGGAAGCAACTGGAGATACAATCATGCCAACAATCGATCAGCATCATCCTCTGTTTTTGCAACCATCGGATACTCCAGGTAGCTCCTTAATCTCTATGAAACTTACGGGTCCTGAGAATTACACCTTGTGGAGTAGCACTATGAGTATAAGTCTGTTAGGCAAAAGTAAACTGGGTTTTGTTGATGGTCGATACCTTAAGGAAAAATTCCATACCTCTTTACATGAACTTTGGGAAAAGTGCAATACCATAGTGTTATCATGGATTATGAACTCAGTAAGTGTTGAATTGTTAAGCGGTATGGTTTATACATCTAGTGCTCATAAAGTGTGGATAGATCTTCAGGAGAGATTTGACAAGATGAATGGATCGAGAATTTTATTTCTGCACAAAGAGATAGCTACACTTACTCAGGGAATTTCTTCTGTATCTACATATTTTTCCAAATTGAAAGGGTTTTGTGATGAATTTGATGCACTCATGCCCTGTCCTGGTTATAGTTGTGAAGAGTCCAGGAAATGTTTTGAACATTTTGAGTATCAACGGTTACTGTAATTTCTGATGGGTTTAAATAATTTTTACTCTCAATCGAGCAACCAAATTCTGAACATGGTCCCTATACCCTCTATTAACAAGGCTTATTCCATGATTATCTCTGAAGAGAGTAAGAGAAGCATGTCTTCTTCTTCAGGTATTGAGTTACCTGAAGGCACTGCCTTACTGAGTAACAACAAGGGAAAAGGAGGGGTGTTGAACCCTCCCTACACCTCATCTGGAGCTTCAAGTTTAGTCATTCCGCACAGTGGTTCTATAAGAGGCCCTGGTGGTTTAAGCTCTGGTGTCAGTAACTCTCTTAGTTCAAGCTCCTATAATAATTCTTACACTTCAAGTTCTGGATCAAATCAGAGATTTAAGAAGACCAATCTCTTTTGCGATTATTGTTATTTCAAAGGACATACTAGGGACAACTGCTACAAGTTGATAGGATACCCTAGTGAATCCAAACAAAAAAGAGGTTTGTTCCACATGGTTCTTCTGGTACATCAGCTTATTTTTCACATGATAGTGTTAGTGTTGCAGGAGGGAGACAAGCAGGCTCTGATTATATGAATCAAAATTCATATGGATCAACTCTTAGTATCTCTCAGTTCATACAGGAACAATACTATCAGTTGCTGAATCTACTTGGGAAGGGAGATACTACTACAAGGAAGGAAGATGCTACTACTGACTCAGCCATGACAGCAAGTATGTCCTCATATGTTGTAGCTTGTGGGGCTTCTGACACTAGTCATAGTGGATAATTGATTCTGGAGCATCAATCCATATGGCCAATACTCTTAAGTTGTTGACAAACCTTAGAAGTTCTGAAAGTATTAAAAGAAGCAAGGTGTACTTGCCTAATGGTGAGGTTGTTTATGTGCAACATCTAGGTTCAGCTCATATTTTTGGAGGTCACACAATTTCTAATGTCATGCATCTTCCTGACTTCACATACAATCTTTTATCAGTTTCCAAGTTGACAAAGGAACTCAATTGGGTTGTGCTATTCTATCCTGACTTCTATCTCTTTCAGGACATCTTAAGTGGTCAGATGAAAGGGATTGGTAGAGAATTTGACGGTTTATATGTGATCAATTCAAGAGACAAGCATAAAGTTCAAGCTGTAGCTAAGAGTATTAGAAGAACTGCTACTGCTTATACTGGCTCTACTTCAGCTAGTAAGTATAAGGAGTCTGATGGTGTTTTATGGCATAAACGGTTAGGCCATGTACCAATTAGTACTTTGCAGAGAATAAATGGTTTGCAACCTGTTACTTGTGCTGGTAGAGTCAAAGATTGTACTGTGTTTCCTCTAGCTAAGCAAACTAGATTGTCTTTTCCCTTAAGTAGTACCATTGTCGGTTCCTGTTTTCATACTATACATGCAGATATTTGGGGCCCATATAGAGTTCCTACACATGATGGTAAGAGGTACTTTCTTACTCTAGTCGATGATCACTCAAGATACACCTAGATCTTTCTATTATCCATAACTGCAATGAAATCTTTCTTTGCTATGATCCACAATGTGTACTCTTACTCAGTAAAATATTTGAGGTCTGATAATAGCTGTGAATTTTTTAATTCTCAAATGCTTGACTTACTTCAGTCTCTAGGAATCATACATCAAAGCTCGTATGTATATACTTCTCAGCAAAATGGCATTGCTGAGAGAAGGCATAGATATATTCTAGAAGTTTCCAGATCTCTTAGATTTCAAGCTAAAGTTCCTTTGAAATTTGGGGGAGAATGTGTTAGTACTGCAGTTTATATCATTAACAGGTTACCATCATCAGTGCTTCAAGGACTGTCTCCTTTTAAAAAGGTTTTTTGTCATGCCCCTGATCTCTCTCACGTGAAAGTTTTTGGTTATCTTGGGTATGTCACTTGTGTGAAAAGATCTGATAAGTTTGCTCCAAGAGTAGTACCTACAGTCTTTCTTGGTTACTCACAAACTCAAAAAGGTTACAAGATGTTTAGCATTTTCTCTAAAAAGTTTCATATCAGTAGAGATGTGGTCTTTAAGGAGGATATATTTCCTTTTACGCAGCCTGCTTCTCCCAGTGCTACCACTTTTTTCTGTGGTGGATTTGTTTCCAACCACACAAGCAGATTTTACTACTTCTCCAATTCCTTATCCCTCAAATGATGTTCCCACAGAAAGTTTAGAGCCTGCAACACAATATCCATCTCACTCTTCTTTTCTTTCTGATAGTGTGGAACCTGAAGTGTCACATACCTTACCTTCATCACCTGTAGTTCCCTCTTCATTTCCTATTAGGAGATCCTCAAGATTCTCAAAACTTCCACTATGGATGCAGGATTACATAACTAAAGGCAAGGGAAATTCCACTTGCAACTATCCCATCTCAAACTTTGTTAGCTATGTTAATATATCACCTGCCTTTAGTACTGCTCTGGCATCTTATTCCCACATTGTGAAACCTCAGTCTTTTTCTGAGGCTATTAAAGATGCTAAGTGGATATATAGAGGCCATGCAACAAGAGATATCTGACTTAGAAGAAAACCAAACATGGAGCATTGTTGATCTACCTGCTAGCAAAGTTTCAATTGGCTGTAAATGGGTATTTAAAGTCAAATATACTGCTTCAGGAGATGTATAAAGATACAAAGCTAGGCTGGTTGCTAAGGGGTAAAGTCAAAATGAGAGGTTGAACTATACAGACACTTTTTTACCTCTGGCTAAAATGGTCATAGTAAGATCTGTATTAGCCATTGTTGCATCACAAGGTTGGTATGTCTATCAGATGGATGTACACAATGCATTTTTACAAGGTGAACTAACGGATGAGGTGTACATGGATATTTCTCAAGTATTCTCTTGTTATAACACCAAGCTTAAAGTCTGCAGGTTGCACAAATCTTTGTATGGGCTCAAACAGGCCCCTAGACAATGAAACAAGAAGCTTACAGATGCCCTATTACAGCTGGGGTTCATATAAAGTCATTTTGACTATTTATTGTTCACTAAGAAAGTACAATATCACCTGGTGGTGGTGTTAGTCTATGTGGATGATCCGCTAGTCACAGGTAGTGATCCAGACCTGATTCAGCAGACAAGGAATGATCTACAACTAAAGTTCAAAATGAAAGACTTAGGGGAACTCAAGTTCTTCCTAGGTATAGAATTTGCAAGATCCTCCAAAGGTATTGTGATGTCACAGAGGAAGTATGCTCTAGAACTAATTGCTAAAATGGGACTTGGAGGAGCAAAACCTGTTGGCACCCCTCTTGAATCCAACTTAAAGCTCACATCTATAGAATTTGACAAGATGTACTACTAGAAAATTCGGATGCTGAAGATAAGGAATTAGCAGATGTTGGGCAGTATCAAAGATTGGTTGGGAGACTGTTATATCTCACAATGACCGGAATTGATATAGCCTATGCAGTCCAGGTCCTAAGTTAGTTCATGCATAAACCTAAACAATCTCACCTTGATGCAGCTCTAAGAGTAGTGAGATACATTAAATCAGCTCCTGGACTTGGTCTGTTATTACCCTCCATAGGTTCTGGTAAACTGGAAACATTTTGTGACTCTAATTGGGGTAGTTGTCTACAAACCAGAAGATCGGCCACTGGTTACTTAGTCATGTATGGTGGTGCACTAATTTCTTGGAAATCAAAAAAACAAGCCATAGTTTCTAGGAGCTCTGCAGAAGCTGAATTCGGAAGTATGGCCTCTACAGTGGCTAAAATCACTTGGTTGAAAGGCTCGTTCAGAGAATTGGGAGTTACTCTTGATGTACCAATTCACTTGTATTGTGACAGCAAAGCTGCTATTCAGATTGCAGTCAATCCTATATTTCATGTGAGAACCAAACATATTGACATAGATTGTCATTTTGTCAGGAAAAAAATTCTACAAGGTGTTGTCAAGACTTTTCATGTATCAACTAAAGACCAACTTGCTGATCTGCTGACCAAGAGTCTTGGCAAGCAACCTCATGACTACCTATTATCCAAGTTGTTGTTGAAAGATATCTTTTCACCATCAGCTTGAGAAGGGGTGTTGAAGTTAGTTGAACAAGTAAAAGTTCCTATTGTTAGTTGGAGTTTAGTGAGAGTTAGTTAGACAGCTGGACTACAGCAGCTAATTTAATTGTTACTCGCTGACTGGACAGTTAGTTAGTTAGAATGAGTAGAGGTTAGTCGACTAGCTCAATTCTAGAACCTTCTGTGTATATATAAATAGATGTAGCAACTGTTTCGTTGAGGAACTAATCACAATATCAAACAATGAGTTCTCTTCCTTCCTCTCTCAAAATATCCTCTTTTTCTCTCTGTGATCCTGAGCTATCTTAGCTCACTTCCACAAGTTTTCAGCTCCACTTTCATTGTCCTGATAATATACATAGGATGAACAAGTGATATATACTATATAGTGAGTTTATCCTTTTCGGTGTCCATTTGGGCTTATGGTAATGGACCAGACGCATAGGATAATTCTACTCATCTAATGAATACATGCAGGCCCATGCCTTTAATAAGATATACCAAAAAGCTACAAGTTTTACCTTCATCAACTCCCAAAAAATGAGATAGTTGGATTGTCATGAGATATGAAAGAAAAAGGTTTTATATTATTATGCTCGAGCAAAATTTTAGCTTGAGCCTACTTTGCACACCTTCATTATTCTATATATGGACGACGTAACAACTAAATGCACCCTCTGTATGTAATAGTATATTACTATCTAAATTTTTCTCGTAAATACTATTATATGTACTGTGTATAAAACTTAAAAAACTTAAAAAGAATTAATTAATAAGAATAGAAAGGGCAGAAGAAAAGAAAAACAAGCTCCTACCCTACCCTATTGGAAAAAGTTAAATGAGGTAAGCCAATATAAAAAAGCATATGAATTTTCAAGTTGACAAAGTCAACTTCACTGCTCCTAAGATTCATGGAACTTTCTCTTTTTTTTCTCTAATTTTTTTTTTTTTTTTTTTGCCAAAAGCAAATTCTTTTCTCACACGTGATTGACCTATGAACAAAAATAAAAGTCTAAATTCCATTTTTTCTTCCACACATCACTTAAGTGGTTCAAGATTTCACACATCTTATGTTTCAATTGGACTTGGGAAAAGATATGGATTTTGGAGCTTTTAAAACCTTGAAAGCATATGTTAAAAATATAAATAAATAAAAACATGAAAAAGACAACCAAATAAACTTAACTAATGAAAACAAAAGGTAGTAGTTATATGATAAATCAACAAGATTGATATGTAATAATAAGCAAAGTACGTGTCATTTTAGTTGCTTAAAAATGATTTTAAAAAATAAAATCAATTGCAGTCAAAATGCATTATTATGTTGCTAGCAAGGGTAGAACACACGACCTCAGAAAAGTTCTAAAACATCTTAACCACATTAAACCCTCAACATGTGTCAAACACTGTTAACACTTGTATATATATTTATAAAATCAAAATTTGATCTATATATACAATTAATTTTTCAGCGAAGGAATGTTACTTGACACCCCTTGATAAAGGTAGGTC